>NC_090374.1:3661978-3814478 GCF_036365525.1 Heterodontus francisci | reverse complement strand
CCACTCTCTCTCTCTCTCTCTCTCTATTTGGTCCTCCCACTCTCTCTCTCTCTCTCTATTTGGTCCTCCCACTCTCTCTCTCTCTCTCTCTCTCTATCTGGTCCTCCCACTCTCTCTCTCTCTCTATTTGGTCCTCCCACTCTCTCTCTCTCTCTCTCTATTTGGTCCTCCCACTCTCTCTCTCTCTCTCTCTCTCTATTTGGTCCTCCCACTCTCTCTCTCTCTCTCTCTCTCTATTTGGTCCTCCCACTCTCTCTCTCTCTCTCTCTATTTGGTCCTCCCACTCTCTCTCTCTCTCTCTCTCTATTTGGTCCTCCCACTCTCTCTCTCTCTCTCTCTCTATTTGGTCCTCCCACTCTCTCTCTCTCTCTCTCTCTATTTGGTCCTCCCACTCTCTCTCTCTCTCTCTCTCTATCTGGTCCTCCCACTCTCTCTCTCTCTCTATTTGGTCCTCCCACTCTCTCTCTCTCTCTCTCTATTTGGTCCTCCCACTCTCTCTCTCTCTCTCTCTCTCTATTTGGTCCTCCCACTCTCTCTCTCTCTCTCTATTTGGTCCTCCCACTCTCTCTCTCTCTCTCTCTATTTGGTCCTCCCACTCTCTCTCTCTCTCTCTCTCTATTTGGTCCTCCCACTCTCTCTCTCTCTCTCTCTCTATTTGGTCCTCCCACTCTCTCTCTCTCTCTCTCTATTTGGTCCTCCCACTCTCTCTCTCTCTCTCTCTCTCTATCTGGTCCTCCCACTCTCTCTCTCTCTCTATTTGGTCCTCCCACTCTCTCTCTCTCTCTCTCTCTCTATTTGGTCCTCCCACTCTCTCTCTCTCTCTCTCTATTTGGTCCTCCCACTCTCTCTCTCTCTCTCTCTCTCTATTTGGTCCTCCCACTCTCTCTCTCTCTCTCTCTCTCTATTTGGTCCTCCCACTCTCTCTCTCTCTCTCTCTATTTGGTCCTCCCACTCTCTCTCTCTCTCTATTTGGTCCTCCCACTCTCTCTCTCTCTCTCTCTCTATTTGGTCCTCCCACTCTCTCTCTCTCTCTCTCTCTATTTGGTCCTCCCACTCTCTCTCTCTCTCTCTCTCTCTATCTGGTCCTCCCACTCTCTCTCTCTCTCTATTTGGTCCTCCCACTCTCTCTCTCTCTCTATTTGGTCCTCCCACTCTCTCTCTCTCTCTATTTGGTCCTCCCACTCTCTCTCTCTCTCTCTCTCTCTATTTGGTCCTCCCACTCTCTCTCTCTCTCTCTCTATTTGGTCCTCCCACTCTCTCTCTCTCTCTCTCTCTCTCTCTATTTGGTCCTCCCACTCTCTCTCTCTCTCTCTCTCTCTATTTGGTCCTCCCACTCTCTCTCTCTCTCTCTCTCTCTATTTGGTCCTCCCACTCTCTCTCTCTCTCTCTCTCTCTATTTGGTCCTCCCACTCTCTCTCTCTCTCTCTCTCTATTTGGTCCTCCCACTCTCTCTCTCTCTCTCTCTCTATTTGGTCCTCCCACTCTCTCTCTCTCTCTATTTGGTCCTCCCACTCTCTCTCTCTCTCTATTTGGTCCTCCCACTCTCTCTCTCTCTCTCTCTCTCTATTTGGTCCTCCCACTCTCTCTCTCTCTCTCTCTATTTGGTCCTCCCACTCTCTCTCTCTCTCTCTCTCTCTATTTGGTCCTCCCACTCTCTCTCTCTCTCTCTCTCTCTATTTGGTCCTCCCACTCTCTCTCTCTCTCTCTCTCTATTTGGTCCTCCCACTCTCTCTCTCTCTCTCTCTCTATTTGGTTGACAGGCCGCTCTTGCTTTGTCGGCTTGTTGTCGGTTGCCTGGCGGCGGGTCCGGACGATGATTCAAACGGCCGGTTCGCGGCGAGAGGCCTGGGGCTGGTAAGAGGCGGCGGCGCGGGTGGGAACCGGGAATGAGTCGCAGGTTCGCGGCCTCCTGCAGGCGCTCTCAGGCAGTCCCCCCCCCCCCCCCCCCCCCACCACTCTCTTCCCCCCCCCCACCACTCTCTTCCCCCCCCCCACCACTCTCTTCCCCCCCCCCCACCACTCTCTTCCCCCCCCCCACCACTCTCTTCCCCCCCCCCCACCACTCTCTTCCCCCCCCCCCACCACTCTCTTCCCCC
Organism: Heterodontus francisci; assembly: GCF_036365525.1. Lineage (NCBI taxonomy): Eukaryota > Metazoa > Chordata > Chondrichthyes > Heterodontiformes > Heterodontidae > Heterodontus > Heterodontus francisci. The sequence continues at coordinate 3,812,382 of NC_090374.1, read as the reverse complement.
CCCCCACCACTCTCTTCCCCCCCCCACCACTCTCTTCCCCCCCCCCACCACTCTCTTCCCCCCCCCCCACCACTCTCTTCCCCCCCCCCACCACTCTCTCCCCCCCCCCCACCACTCTCTTCCCCCCCCCCCACCACTCTCTTCCCCCCCCCCCACCACTCTCTTCCCCCCCCCCCACCACTCTCTTCCCCCCCCCCCCACCACTCTCTTCCCCCCCCCCCCACCACTCTCTTCCCCCCCCCCCACCACTCTCTTCCCCCCCCCCCACCACTCTCTTCCCCCCCCCCCACCACTCTCTTCCCCCCCCCCACCACTCTCTTCTTCCCCCCCCCACCACTCTCTTCTTCCCCCCCCCCCCCACCCCCACTCTCTTCTCCCCCCCCCCCACCCCCACTCTCTTCTCCCCCCCCCCCCCCCCACTCTCTTCTCCCCCCCCCCCCCCCAACTCTCTTCTCCCCCCGCCCCCCCCCCCCAACCCCCAAGTACAATACTGGCATCTATCCGGCAATGAGGAAAATTGCCCAGGTGTGCCCTCGCAAAATTGGAGTCAATGGGAATCGGGGGAAATCACTCCGCTGGTTGGAGTCATACCTAGCGCAAAGCAAGATGGTTGTGGTAGTTGGAGGTCAATCATCTCAGATCCAGGATATCACTGCAGGAGTTCCTCAGGGTCGTGTCCGAGGCCCAAACATCTTCAGCTGCTTCATCAATGACCTTCCTTCAATCATAAGGTCAGAAGTGGGGATGTTTGCTGATGATTGCACAATGTTCAGCATCATTCGTGACTCCTCAGATACTGAAGCAGTCCGTGTAGAAATGCAGCAAGACCTGGACAATATCCAGGCTTGGGCTGATAAGTGGCTAGTAACATTCACGCCACACAAGTGCCAGGCAATGACCATCTCCAACAAGAGAGAATCTAACCATCTCCCCTTGACATTCTGTAGCATTACCATCGCTGAATCCCCCACTGTCAACATTCTGGGGGCTACTATTGACCAGAAACTGAACTGGAGTAGCCATATAAATACCGTGGCTACAAGAGCAGGTCAGAGGCTAGGAATCTTGCAGCTAGTAAGTCACCTCCTGACATTCCCCGCCCCCCACTCCCCCTCAAAGCCTGTCCACCATCACGATAGCATCTTTTAAGATGTATCTAGACTAAGGAGTGTGATGGAATACTCTCCACTTTCCTGGATGGGTGCAGCTCCAACAACACTCAAGAAGCTCGACAACATCTCGGACAAAACCCGCTTGATTGGCGCCCCATCCACAAACATTCACTGCCTCCACCACCGACGTACACACTGCTGTCACTGTGCCATCTACAAGATGCACTGCAGCAATGCACCAAGGCTCTTTCGTCAGCACCTTCTAAACCCGCGACCTCTGCCACCTAGAAGAACAAGGGCATCAAATGCGTGGAACATCACCACCTGCCATTTCCCCTCCAAGTCACACACCATCCTGACTTGGAACTGTATCGCCATTCCTTCACTGTCGCTGGGTCAGAATCCTGGAACTCCCTTCCTAACAGCACTGTGGGTGTACCTACCCCACATGGACTGCAGCGGTTCAAGAAGGCAGCTCACCAACACCTTCTCAAGGGCAATTAGGGATGGGCAATAAATGCTGGCCTGGCCAGTGGCACCCACATCCCGTGAATGAATTAAAAAAAAGAATAGATTAGCAAAGACTTATGTGGACAGGCAGAGACAGGGGAATTTATAATGGGAACAAAGAAAATTACAGCACAGGAACAGGCCCTTCGGCCCTCCAAGCCTGCGCCGATCCAGATCCTCTATCTAAACATGTCGCCTATTTTCTAAGGGTCTGTATCTCTTTACTTCCTGCCCATTCATGTATCCGTCTAGATACATCTTAAAAGATGCTATCGTGCCCGCGTCTACCACCTCCGCTGGCAACGCGTTCCAGGCACCCACCACCCTCTGTGTAAAGAACTTTCCACGCATATCACCCCTAAACTTTTCCCCTCTCACTTTGAACTCGTGACCCCTAGTAATTGAAACCCCACTGCTATCCACCTTGTCTATACCTCTCATGATTTTGTACACCTCAATCAGGTCCCCCCTCAACCTCCGTCTTTCTAATGAAAATAATCCTAATCTACTCAACCTCTCATCATAGCTAGTGCCCTCCATACCAGGCAACATCCTGGTGAACCTCCTCTGCACCCTCTCCAAAGCATCTACATCCTTTTGGTAATGTGGCGACCAGAACTGCACGCAGTATTCCAAATGTGGCCGAACCAAAGTCTTATTCAACTGTAACGTGACCTGCCAACTCTTGTACTCAATACCCCGTCCGATGAAGGAAAGCATGCCGTATGCCTTCTTGACCACTCTATTGACCTGCGTTGCCACCTTCCCGGAACAATGGACCTGAACACCCAAATCTCTCTGAACATCAATTTTCCCCAGGACTTTTCCATTTATTGTATAGTTCACTCTTGAATTGGATCTTCCAAAATGCATCACTTCGCATTTGCCCGGATTGAACTCCATCTGCCATTTCTCTGCCCAACTCTCCAGTCTATCTATATTCTGCTGTATTCTCTGACAGTCCCCTTCACTATCTGCTCCTCCACCAATCTTAGTGTCGTCTGCAAACTTGCTAATCAGACCACCTATACTTTCCTCCAAATCATTTATGTATATCACAAACAACAGTGGTCCCAGCACGGATCCCTGTGGAACACCACTGGTCACACGTCTCCATTTTGAGAAACTCCCTTCCACTGCTACTCTCTGTCTCCTGTTGCCCAGCCAGTTCTTTATCCATCTAGCTAGTACACCTTGCACCCCATGCGCCTTCACTTTCTCCATCAGCCTACCATGGGGAACCTTATCAAACGCCTTACTGAACAAGGAAATGAAAGAGAAACTAAACTAAACAAAGAACAAAATAACTCTCAAATACCAGAGAACCAAGGGACTGGCACGAATGGAAAACTGAAAGAAATTAGTACTAGTTAAAATAAAAGGTAGTACTGGAGAAATTAATGAGATTGAAAATTGATGTTCTACATCCCAGAGTGTTGAAAGAGGTGGCTGTAGTGATGGTGAATGCATTGGTGATGATTTTCCAAAATTCTATAGATTTTGGGGTGGTTTCTGAAGATTGAAAGGTCGCAAATGTAACCCTACTATTTAAGAAAGGAGGGAGAGAAAACTACAGACCTGGTGGCCTAACATCAGGAGTCGGGAAAATGCTGGAATCTATTGTAAAGGATGTGATAACTGCACACTTGGAAAATAATAGTAGGATTGGGCAGAGTCAACATGGATTTATGAAAATGAAATCATGTTTGACAAACCTGTTGGAGTTTTTTGAAGATGTAACTTGCAGAATAGATAAGGGGAATCCAGTGGATGTGGTGTATTTGGATTTTCAGAAGGCTCTTGAGAATGTCCCACGCAAGAGGTTAGTAGTACTGAGAACTTGTGCTGCAGAATTTGCTGCATCTCTAGCCCAACTGTTCCAATACAGCTACAACACTAACATCTTCCCAGCAATGTGGAAAATTGTCCAGATATGTCGTGCCCACAAACAGCAGGACAAATCCAACCCAGCCAATTACGCTATCAGTCTACTCTCGTTCATCAAAGTGATGGATGGTGTCATCGACAGTGCTCCCCAATGACCTGCTCGCTGACACTCAGTTTAGATTCCACCAGGGCCACTCAGCTCCTGACCTCATTATAATCTTTGCCCAAACATAGACAAAAGAGGTGAACTCCAGTGGTAAGGTTAGAGTGACTGCCTTTGACATGAAGGCAGCATTTGACCAAGTCTGGCATCAAGGAGCCCTAGTAAAACTGAAGTCAATGGGAATCGGGGGGGGGGGGAAATACTCTACTGGTTGGGGTCATACCTAGCACAAAGGAAAGTGGTTGTTGGAGGTCAATCATCTCAGTCCCAGGACATACAAACATACTTACATATGAATTAGGAGCAGGAGTAGGCCACTTGGCCCCTTGAGCCTTCTCCACCATTCAACAAGATCATGGCTGATCTGATTGTAACCTAAACTCCACATTCCCACCTACCCCCAATAACCTTTGTCCCCTGCCTACCCCCAATAACCCACCCCCTTGCTTACCAAGAATCTATCTACCTCTGCATTAAAAATATTCAAAGACTCTGCTTCCACTGCATTTTGAGGAAGAGAATTCCAAAGACTCACGACCCTCTGAGAGAAACAAAATCTCCTCATCTCTGTCTTAAATGGGTGACCCCTTATTTTTAAACAATGACCCCTGGTTCTAGATTCTCCCACGAGGAAACATCCTTTCCACATCCACCCTGTCAAGACCCTCAGAATCTTATATGTTTCAATCAAGTCGCCTCTTACTCTTCGAAACTCCAGCAGATACAAGCCTAGCCTGTCCAATCTTTCCTCATAAGACAACCTGCCCATTCCAGATATTCATCTAGTAAACCTTCTCTGAACTGCTTTCAACGCATTTACATCCTTCCTTAAATAAGGAGACCAATACTGTACACAGTACTCCAGATGTGGTCTCACCAATGCCCTGTATAACTGAAGCATAACCTCCCTACATTTGTATTCAATTCCCCTCACGATAAATGATAACATTCTATTAGCTTTCTTTATTACTTGCTGTACCTCCATACTAACCTTTTACGATTCATGCACTTGGACACCCAGATCCGTCTGCACCTCAGAGCTCTCACCATTTAGATAATATGCTTTTTTATTCTTCCTGCCAAAATGGACAATTTCACATTTCCCCATTTCCCCACATGATACTCCATTTGCCAGGTCTTTGCCCACTCACTTAACCTATCTATATCCCTTTGTTGCCCCCTTATGTCCTCTTCACAACTTACTTTCCTACCTATCTTTGTGTCATCAGCAAATTTAGCAACCATACCTTCGGTCTCTTCATCCAAGACATTTATATAAATTGTAAAAAGTTGAGGCTCCAGCACTGATCCCTGTGGCACAACACTCATTACATCTTGCAAACCAGAAAATTATGCCTACCCACTGTTTTCTGTTAGCTAGTCAATCTTCTCCCCATGCCAATATGTTACCCTCTATACCATGAGCTTTTATTTTCTGCAATAACCTTTGATGTGGGTGCCTTATCAAATGCCTTCTGAAAATCTAAGTACGGTCCATCCACCGGTTCCCCTTCATCCACAGCACTTTACTTCTTCAAAGAACTCCAATAAATTAGTTAAACATGATTTCCCTTCAACAAAACCATGTTGACTCTGCCTGATTACCTTGAATTTTTCTAAATGTCCTGCTATAATGTCTTTAATAATAGCTTCTAACATTTTCCCTGTGACAGATGTTAAGCTAACTGGCCTGTAGTTTCCTGCCTTCTGCCTCCCTTTTTGAATAAAGGAGTTACTATTCGCTATTTTCCAATCTAATGGAGCCTTCCCCAAATCTAGGGAAGTTTGGAAAATCAAAACTGATTCATCAACTATCTCACTAGGCACTACTTTTAAGACCTTAGGATGAAGTCCATCAGGACCCGGGGACTTGTCAGCTTGCAGCTCCAATAATTTGCTCAGTACCACTTTCCTGGTGTTACGAACAGGTGGTTAATCTTTTTTTTCTGAACAAATGTCTCTGTTTTTTTTCAACCCAAGTCTCAGCCAAAGGCAGCCGTGGATTGAAAATCGGCTGTACCCTCGAACTGTTACAATTTTAAATCCAGGCAGTTGGATATGGGTTTCCTGGGTACTAAAACTAGATCTTTTCAAGTTGCTGTCCCATGATCTCCATTTTAACAAGTGGAGGCCAGCTAAAACTTAGCATGCTGTAAAAAATGGTGGTTGACATTAATACTTAAATACACAAAACACAATTTACAGGGGGTTCTCGTTTATTCGTGACAATGGTGATTGTAATTTTCTTGAGTTGCCCCCACCCTTCCATTTCCAAATTTACAATTATTTCTGCCATCTCCTTATTTTCCCTTATTAATTCCTCAGACTCACTTTCTTTTGGACCAACGCTCCCTTTGTTAACTTTTAAAAATATCTGTGGAAACTTACTATCTGTTTTTATGTTGCTAGCTCACTTTCTCTTGTAGTCTAATTTTTCCCTCTGTCTTAATCTTGTAGTCATTCTTTGCTACTTTTTATATTCTATTCAATTTTCTGGCCTGCCACCCATCTTTGTGCAATTATATGCTTTATCTTTAAGTTTGATACTATCTTTAACTGTATTAGTTAACCACGGATGGCGGGTCGTCCCCTTGGAATTTTTCTTTCTCATTGGAATGTATCTATTCTGTGGATTCTGAAATATCCCTTTAAATGTCTGCCACTGCATTTCTATTGACCTATCCCTTAACCTAATTTGCCAGTTCAATTTTGCTAGCTCTGCTTTCATGCCCTCATAATTGTTCTTAAGTTTAAAATACTAGTCTTGGACCCACTCTTCTCTCCCTCAAACTGAATGTAAAATTCAATCATATTATGATCGCTGCTGCCTAGGGGCACCTTCACTATGAGGTCATTAATTAACACTATCTTGTTGCACAATACCAGGTCTAGTATAGCCTGCTCTCTGGTTGGCTCCAGAACGTGTTGTTCTGAGAAACTATCCTGAAAACATTCTGTGAACTCCTCATCTAGGCTACCTTTGCCCATCTGATTTTCCAGTCTATATGTAGATTAAAATTCCCCCATGATTATCACCATAAGTTTCAGACAAATACCCATTATTTCTTCACTGCAGGAATTCCTCAGGGTAATATCCCAGGCCCAACCATCTTCAGCTGCTTCATCACTTCATTCCCTCCATCATAAGGTCAGAAGTGGGGATGTTCGCTGATGGTTGCACAATGTTCAGCACCATTCGCGACTCCTCAGATACTGAAGCTTGTGACCAGATGCAGCAAGACCTGGACGACATTCAGACTTGGGCTGATCAGTAGCAAATAACATTTGCGGTAGGCAATGACCATCTCAAACAAGAGAGAAACTAACCATCTCCCCTTGATGTTCATGGCATTGCTATTGCTGAATCCCCCACTATCAACATCCTGGGGGTTACCATTGACCAGAAACTGAACTGGCCCAGCCACATAAGTACTGTGGCTACAAGAGCAGGTCAGAGGCTGGGAATCCTGCAGCGAGTAACTCACCTCCTGACTCCCCAAAGCCTGTCCACCATCTACAAGGCACAAGTCAGGAGTGTGATAGAACACTCTGGACTTGACTGGATGGGTGCAGCTCCAATAAAACTCAAGCTCGGCACCATCCAGGACAAAGCAGCCCACTTGACTAACACCCCAATCACCACCTTCAACATACCTTCCCTTCACCACCGACGCACAGTGACAGCTGTGTGTACCATATACAAGATACACTGCAGCAAGTCACCAAACGTCCTTAGACAGCTCCCTTCAAACCCGCGACCTCTAACACCTGGAAGGACGAGGGCAGTGGATGCATGGGAACACCATCACCTGCAAGTTCCCCTCCAAGTCACGCTATAATGCAGTTCTTTCACCGTCGCTGGGTCAAAATCCTGGAACTCCCTTCCTAACAGCAATGTTTTTTTTTACTTACCCAACACGGACTGCAGTGATTCAAGAAGGCAGCTCACCATCACTCGTTCTCGGGCAATTAGGAATGGGCAATAAATGCTGGCCTTGCCAGTGACACCCACATTCCATAAACAAATAAAAATAATTAGCTTATAGTTCTTTGTCTTTCAACAAATTACTTGATCTAGTTTAAGTTTGTTGGTCCATTGGTTTCATCATCTTCCTGGAAGTTAACTGTCATGGATCTCCGTCTCGGTCTGCCCTGCGATACCCTTACACATTCTGCATCGGTCAGCTGCCATTTTCTCCTCTGCTTCGCACGCCTTTGTTTTCTGTTGATCTTTCTATCCAATAATAGTCTCTGTCTACCTTCTGCTCTAATAATTTGATCAAAGTTAGGGGAAGCGTTAAATGAATATTTTTCGTCAGTATTTACAGTAGAGAAAGAAAATGTTGTCGAGGAGAATACTGAGATTCAGACTACTAGGCTAGATGGGATTGAGGTTCACAAGGAGGAGGTGTTAGCAATTTTGGAAAGTGTGAAAATAGATAAGTCCCCTGGGCCAGATGGGATTTATCCTAGGATTCTCTGGGAAGCCAGGGAGGAGATTGCAGAGCCTTTGTCCTTGATCTTTATGTCGTCATTGTCGACAGGAATAGTGCCGGAAGACTGGAGGATAGCAAATGTTGTCCCCTTGTTCAAGAAGGGGAGTAGAGACAGCCCTGGTAATTATAGACCTGTGAGCCTTACTTCGGTTGTGGGTAAAATGTTGGAAAAGGTTATAAGAGATAGGATTTATAATCATCTTGAAAAGAATAAGTTCATTAGCGATAGTCAGCACGGTTTTGTGAAGGGTAGGTCGTGCCTCACAAACCTTATTGAGTTTTTTGAGAAGGTGACCAAACAGGTGGATGAGGGTAAAGCCGTGGATGTGGTGTATATGGATTTCAGTAAGGCGTTTGATAAGGTTCCCCACGGTAGGCTATTGCAGAAAATACGGAAGTATGGGATTGAAGGTGATTTAGTGCTTTGGATCAGAAATTGGCTAGCTGAAAGAAGACAGAGGGTGGTGGTTGATGGCAAATGTTCATCCTGGAGTTTAGTTACTAGTGGTGTACCGCAAGGATCTGTTTTGGGGCCACTGCTGTTTGTCATTTTTATAAATGACCTGGATGAGGGTGTAGAAGGGTGGGTTAGTAAATTTGCGGATGACACGAAGGTTGGTGGAGTTGTGGATAGTGCCGAAGGATGTTGTAGGTTACAGAGGGACATAGATAGGCTGCAGAGCTGGGCTGAGAGATGGCAAATGGAGTTTAATGCGGAAAAGTGTGAGGTGATTCACTTTGGAAGGAGTAACAGCAATGCAGAGTACTGGGCTAATGGGAAGATTCTTGGTAGTGTAGATGAGCAGAGAGATCTTGGTGTCCAGGTACATAAATCCCTGAAAGTTGCCACCCAGGTTCATAGAGCTGTTAAGAAGGCATATGGTGTGTTAGCTTTTATTAGTAAGGGGATCGAGTTTCGGAGCCACGAGGTCATGCTGCAGCTGTACAGAACTCTGGTGAGACCGCACCTTGAGTATTGCGTGCAGTTCTGGTCACCGCATTATAGGAAGGATGTGGAAGCTTTAGAAAAGGTGCAGAGGAGATTTACTAGGATGTTGCCTGGTATGGAGGGAAGGTCTTATGAGGAAAGGCTGAGGGACTTGAGGTTGTTTTCGTTAGAGAGAAGGAGGAGGAGAGGTGACTTAATAGAGACATATAAGATAATCAGAGGGTTGGATAGGGTGGATAGTGAGAGTCTTTTTCCTCGGATGGTGATGGCAAACACGAGGGGACATAGCTTCAAGTTGAGGGGTGATAGATTTAGGACAGATGTCAGAGGTAGTTTCTTTACACAGAGAGTAGGAAGGGCGTGGAACGCCCTGCCTGCAACAGTAGTAGACGCGCCAACTTTAAGGGCATTTAAGTGGTCATTGGATAGACATATGAATGAAAATGGAATAGTGTAGGTCAGATGGTTTCACAGGTCGGCACAACATCGAGGGCCGAAGGGCCTGTACTGCGCTGTAATGTTCTAATTCTAAAATATTGTTACTTTCTCTCTTTGATGTTACACACTAATTTCCTCTTTTCTCCAGCCATTTCCAGCACTTCCCCTTCAGTTTTTCTGTCTCTGTAGGATGTGCAGAACATCCTCCTATATGTCGTAAGTTTAAGTTACAGGTGCATTAGATATTTTCCTGAAAAACGAACTACTACAAGTATTGAGCACCTCCTTCTCCCTTGGCACCAAATTCTCAACGTTACACTGTGATGCTCTCTGTTTTCGAACACACTGTGTATCATCAGATGTTGACTTTTACACATCTTTTTGAGCGAAGTTACAAGTGCTGACTGAGCTTCCTGTTCACAGCAATTAGCATGTATTCAATCACTTGCAGGTGATTGATAGTTAACTGCTACTGGCAGTTTTTGTTAAATGTTAGCTAACTTACAGTTTCTTTTGCAGGTTTTAAAGTTCCGAGTTAAATATAAAATATTAAACTAAATTTCAGTTTGACACTGCTAACTCCCTGCTACTTACCAAAGATTCCCACTTGCACAAAATTCCTAACTTTTGCACTCTATTTGCAATGCACTCTCATTATAACCATTCTGTGCCCACCAGCCCCCGCCACAAACTCCATTCCTTAGCCACCGACTTCATCCCTGGAATACAAAAGCAAAATATTGAGGATGCTGGAAATCTGAAACAAAAACAGAAAATGCTGTAAACACTCAGCAGGTCAGGCAGTATCTGTGGAGAGAGAAACAGAGTTAATAAAAACAGCGAGTGCTGGAAATACTCAGCAGGTCAGGCAGTATCTGTGGAGAGAGAAACAGAGTTAATAAAAACAGCGAGTGCTGGAAATACTCAGCAGGTCAGGCAGTATCTGTGGAGAGAGAAACAGAGTTAAGGGAGTTTCTCAAAATGGAGACGTGTGACCAGTGGTGTTCCACAGGGATCCGTGCTGGGACCACTGTTGTTTGTGATATACATTAATGATTTGGAGGAAAGTATAGGTGGACTGATTAGCAAATTTGCAGACGACACTAAGATTGGTGGAGTAGCAGATAGTGAAGGGGACTGTCAGAGAATACAGCAGAATATAGATAGATTGGAGAGTTGGGCAGAGAAATGGCAGATGGAGTTCAATCAGGGCAAATGCGAGGTGATGCATTTTGGAAGATCCAATTCAAGAGTGAACTATACAGTAAATGGAAAAGTCCTGGGGAAAATTGATGTCCAGAGAGATTTGGGTGTTCAGGTCCACTGTTCCCTGAAGGTGGCAACGCAGGTAAATAGAGTGGTCAAGAAGGCATACGGCATGCTTTCCTTCATCGGACGGGGCATTGAGTACAAGAGTTGGCAGGTCATGTTACAGTTGTATAGGACTTTGGTTCGGCCACATTTGGAATACTGCGTACAGTTCTGGTCGCCACATTATCAAAAGGATGTGGATGCTTTGGAAAGGGTGCAGAGGAGGTTCACCAGGATGTTGCCTGGTATGGAGGGCGCTAGCTATGAAGAGAGGTTGAGTAGATTAGGATTATTTTCATTAGAAAGACGGAGGTTGAGGGGGGACCTGATTGAGGTGTACAAAATCATGAGAGGTATAGACAGGGTGGATAGCAAGAAGCTTTTTCCCAGAGTGGGGGTTTCAATTACTAGAGGACACGAGTTCAAAGTGAAAGGGGAAAAGTTTAGGGGGGATATGCGTGGAAAGTTCTTTACGCAGAGGGTGGTGGGCACCTGGAACGCATTGCCAGCGGAGGTGGTAGATGCGGGCACGATGGAGTCTTTTAAGATGTATCTAGACAGATACATGAATGGGCAGGAAGAAAAGAGATACAGAAGCTTAGAAAATAGGCGACATGTTTAGAGAGAGGATCTGGATCGGCGCAGGCTTGGAGGGCCGAAGGGCCTGTTCCTGTGCTGTAATTATCTTTGTTCTTTGTTCTTTTTATAAAAACAGCAAGTGCTGGAAATACTCAGCAGGTCGGGCAGTATCTGTGGAGAGAGAAACAGAGTTAATAAAAACAGCAAGTGCTGGAAATACTCAGCAGGTCAGGCAGTATCTGTGGAGAGAGAAACAGAGTTAATAAAAACAGCGAGTGCTGGAAATACTCAGCAGGTCAGGCAGTATCTGTGGAGAGAGAAACAGAGTTAATAAAAACAGCAAGCAGCTTTCATCAGAAGGTGGTTTTTAAGTTCTGATGGGAGGTCATGACCTGAAACGTTAACTCTGTTTCTCTCTCCACAGATGCTGCCAGACCTGTTGAGTATTTCCAGCATTTCTTGTTTTTAGTCCAGATTTCCAGCATCTGCAGTATTTTGCTTTTATACCAGCATGGACTAGTTGGACAGAATGGCCTGTTTCTGTGCTGTATCTTCTCAGTAATTCTAGGCCACTTCAGAGGCCAGTTAAGAGTCACAACATTGGTGTGGGACTGGAGTCATGTTTAGACTGGGTAAGGACGGCAGGTTTCCTGCCCTAAAGGGCATGAGTGAACAAACTGGGATTTTATGACATCTTAATCAGATTTTTTAAACTGAATTTAAAATCTCAAATAACTATTGTGGGATTTGAACTCTCATTCTCTGGATCCTGGATTACATGTCCCCTACCAATACCATGGAACCACCATACCCGTGTAAGAGTTTGTTCTTTGGAGTGTCATGCAGCCTCCACCTGCTGAGAATGAGGAATATTAATTTTGCCACATGAACATTAATTTTAAATGGTTACTGGAGTGAACTGGTTAAAAAACCCACAATGGATCCTTGGTTGGAGAGACATTTTTTGCATATTAACAGACAGTATTTGGAAAGGACAAAGAGACTACCCCTGCTCCAATTTAATCCACAATGGACTTTTGATTACCAGACGTTGAGGGTGGAGGAGCTCGCATTCCAGGTTAACTGCTATGATGGCCGAATACACAAACGAACGAGGTCACACCAGCTAGTCACATGACTAACCTGCTGGGCCTCCTGCGTTTTTTAAATTTGAACTTGCCACAGAGTGTTGAACTCAGTCAGCTGTTTGCTGCTGGACTGAAAAAACCTCTCCTGGCTGGCTCGCCGCAGCTCCTCCTGTCTGCTTCCACCTCTTTTTCATGGAACTCCAAGACCTATTGAAGACACATGAATCCCAAGAGAGACAAGTTCTTATGGTGAGCAAGGTTTAGGAAGAATACTGGGCCCCAACGAGAAGCAAGATCCACCTACAAACAAGGCCTCTACAGTGAGCTCAAAGCATAGTAACAAACCCCCTTCAGAGATTGCCTCAAACCTCTCCACTTTATTTTTCTTCTCTTTTCTTTCTCTATTTGCATATGTGTATCACATATGCTTGCTAGCGTGGGGCGCGGCGTGTATCCGTAGGCGTTAATCTAACTAGAGTTTGAGTTTAAGTTTTAATAAATTTCACTTTTCATCTTTAAACCTAATGAAGCCTGTTTGTGCTCATTTCTTTGCCTTATAATTGGAAAGCGGTGAACAAGGATTCACCAAGGGGGAGCTCAAAACACAGTGTGTTTAAAATTAAATCCTGTTACAGTAAGACCAGGTGAAGGCTGAAAGGGACTCCAAGACACCTTTCTCACCTGGCTCTGTTAGAAGTTGTTGTTGCCACACTTTCTGAACTCCCGTGGACAGCATGTCATTGTACGAGCCTGTTCCTCGCTTTATAGAGGCACACATCACCCTGTGTGTGTCACTGAGAGCGCAGAGCTCTCTGGTGTAGTGAGCATCTCGAGAGCAGCCTGCACCCCTTCTGTGAGTTTGGGGTTAGGGTAGAAGGGCTAATTTTGATTGTTTTCTAACAGCAGGATATGTGACTTTGTTTGTGTTGCTGTTTCAGGCCTTGCTGGTTCTAACATAAAATAAAAACAGAAAATGCAGGAAACGCTCAGCATCTGTGGAGAGATAAACAGAGTTAACGTTTCAGATCTGTCGCCTTTCATCAGAAACTGTTGATTCTAACCCCTAATTGACGGAGCCCTCCCGCTCAACATGAACCTTAAACTGGAGGTGCTGTTGTCCACCAGCATCAAGCACAAGAAACCTTGGCCTCAACTCCACTGGATTGGACAGGTAAACTGTGTGGGCACCTTCTCTCCCATGGAAAAATAAATAGGTGACACATAAAATGGTTCTTTACTCTTATGCACGCTGCCTCTCTTGCACTTTTAAATCTCTGCTTCTCTGTGTTTCCATCACTGTCTCTTACAGCTCGTACTCTTTTGCATGATCTGGTTTTCTCGTGCTCTGTCTCTCTTTGTCTCTATCTTTTAAAATTTTTTAATGCTATTCTTTCATGGGACGTGGATGTCGCTGGCTGGGGCAGAATTTGTTGCCCATCTCTAATTGCCCTTGAATTGAGTGGCTTGCTAGGCCATTTCAGAGGGCAGTTAAGAGTCAGTCACATTGCTGTGGGTGTGGAGTCACATGTAGGCCAGACCGGGTAAGGACGGCAGATTTGCTTCCCTAAAGGTCATGAATGAACCAGATGGGTTTTTACAACAATCAGTGGTAGTTTCATGGCACCATTACTTAGACTAGCTTTCAATTCCAGATTATTATTAAGTACATTTAAATTTCACCAGCTGCCTAGGTGGGATTTGAATCTGTGTCCCCAGTAAATTAGCCTGGACCTATGGATTACTAGTCAAGTGACATTCCACTATGCCACTGTAATGGGGCTGCATCATCCTGTCCCTTACCATTGCATTGCTTTCAATTGTTGTTTGTCTTTAGGAGAAAGAGGCCATTCTGCTATCTGATGACCGACGATTGAGCGTGCTCACTCTATCAACAGGGAAGACACAGAGGAGGATCCCTAAACTGCAGCCACTTCTGAAGAATGTGCTGAATGTTACCACCTCAGCTAATGGTATTTTTGAGGCAGCAGTGGGCCCCTGAGATGATCAAAGCCAGGGCTTCTTTGTATTCGTCTCTCACATTGCACATTCCAGATCAATAACAGATGCTGAGCCATTGACGTGCTGGGATTCAGTCACCCCCTGTAACTCAGCATTGTTTCTATACGCTCCCTGTACTCTGGGATTCAGCCTCCTGTGTAACTCAGCCCTTTCTCTCCCAGCTCCCTGTACTTTGGGATTCAGCCTCCTGTGTAACTCAGCTCTGTCTCTCCCAGCTCCCTGTACACTGAGATTCAGCCTCCTCTGTAACTCAGCCCTTTCTCTCCCAGCTCCCTGTACTTTGGGATTCAGCCTCCTGTGTAACTCAGCTCTGTCTCTCCCAGCTCCCTGTACACTGAGATTCAGCCTCCTCTGTAACTCAGTCCTGTCTCTCCCAGGTCCCTGTGCACTGAGATTCAGCCTCCTCTGTAACTCAGCCCTGTCTCTCCCAGGTCCCTGTGAACTGCGATTCAGCCTCCTGTGTAACTCAGCCCTGTCTCTCCCAGCTCCCTGTACACTGGGATTCAGCCTCCTCTGTAACTCAGTCCTGTCTCTCCCAGTTCCATGTACACTGAGATTCAGCCTCCTCTGTAACTCAGTCCTGTCTCCCAGCTCCCTGTACACTGGGATTCAGCCTCCTCTGTAACTCAGTCCTGTCTCCCAGCTCCCTGTACACTGCGATTCAGCCTCCTGTGTAACTCAGTCCTGTCTCTCCCAGCTCCCTGTACACTGGGATTCAGCCTCCTCTGTAACTCAGTTCTGTCTCCCAGCTCCCTGTACACTGGGATTGAGCCTCCTCTGTAACTCAGTCCTGTCTCTCCCAGTTCCCTGTACACTGAGATTCAGCCTCCTCTGTAACTCAGTCCTGTCTCCCAGCTCCCTGTACACTGGGATTCAGCCTCCTGTGTAACTCAGTCCTGTCTCCCAGCTCCCTGTACACAGGGATTCAGCCTCCTGTGTAACTCAGTCCTGCCTCTCCCAGCTCCCTGTACACTGGGATTCAGCCTCCTGTGTAACTCAGCCCTGTCTCTCCCAGCTCCCTGTACAGTGGGATTCAGCCTCCTCTGTAACTCAGTCCTGTCTCTCCCATGTCCCTGTACACTGGGATTCAGCCTCCTCTGTAACTCAGCCCTGTCTCTCCCAGCTCCCTGTACTCTGGGATTCAGCCTCCTCTGTAACTCGGCCCTGTCTCTCCCAGGTCCCTGTACACTGGGATTCAGCCTCCTCTGTAACTCGGTCCTGTCTCTCCCAGGTCCCTGTACACTGGGATTCAGCCTCCTCTGTAACTCGGTCCTGTCTCTCCCAGTTCCCTGTACACTGGGATTCAGCCTCCTCTGTAACTCGGTCCTGTCTCTCCCAGGTCCCTGTACACTGGGATTCAGCCTCCTCTGTAACTCGGTCCTGTCTCTCCCAGGTCCCTGTACACTGGGATTCAGCCTCCTCTGTAACTCAGTCCTGTCTCTCCCAGGTCCCTGTACACTGGGATTCAGCCTCCTCTGTAACTCGGTCCTGTCTCTCCCAGCACCCTGTACACTGGGATTCAGCCTCCTTTGTAACTCAGTCCTGTCTCTCCCAGTTCCCTGTACACTGGGATTCAGCCTCCTCTGTAACTCAGTCCTGTCTCCCAGCTCCCTGTACACCGGGATTCAGCCTCCTCTGTAACTCAGTCCTGTCTCTCCCAGTTCCCTGTACACTGGGATTCAGCCTCCTGTGTAACTCAGTCCTGTCTCCCAGCTCCCTGTACACCGGGATTCAGCCTCCTCTGTAACTCAGTCCTGTCTCTCCCAGTTCCCTGTACACTGGGATTCAGCCTCCTGTGTAACTCAGTCCTGTCTCCCAGCTCCCTGTACACTGGGATTCAGCCTCCTCTGTAACTCAGTCCTGTCTCTCCCAGCTCCCTGTACACTGGGATTCAGCCTCCTCTGTAACTCAGTCCTGTCTCTCCCAGGTCCCTGCACACTGGGATTCAGCCTCCTCTGTAACTCAGTCCTGTCTCCCAGCTCCGTGTACACTGGGATTCAGCCTCCTCTGTAACTCAGTCCTGTCTCTCCCAGGTCCCTGTACACTGGGATTCAGCCTCCTCTGTAACTCCGTCCTGTCTCTCTCAGCTCCCTGTCTGCCAGAATTCTGCCTGCCCTATAACCCGGCATTGTCTCTAATGGTTCTCTGTTGTAACTGGACCCATTTGTGTCCCCCTCCCCCTTCTATGACTGCACCTTTCTAGATACCTGTATGGTCTGTATCATTGTCAGCCTGGCTCTCCACACTGAGTCCAAATGTGGTCGGTTCCATCCCCATTCCTGACCTTTAATGCACAATCGAGGCTAGCTCTCAAGAGG
This sequence comes from Heterodontus francisci, assembly GCF_036365525.1. Taxonomy (NCBI): domain Eukaryota; kingdom Metazoa; phylum Chordata; class Chondrichthyes; order Heterodontiformes; family Heterodontidae; genus Heterodontus; species Heterodontus francisci. The sequence continues at coordinate 3,795,512 of NC_090374.1, read as the reverse complement.
GAGTGCCTTCTTTTCCTTTTAGTTGAGACTGTTTTTCGTGTTCAGGCAAAGCCCTAGTGTTGCCAGTCTGACATTTCTCCCTCAATTGCAACTAGCAAAATACTCCCAAATTAACTAGTCATTTCTCTTATTTGGTGTTTATGTGCAATTGATGATTGCTTTTCACTACAGAGGAACTGTGATTATATTTTAGAAATAATTCATTCATTGTAAAGGGCATTCAGACTTGCTGCGGATGTGTTAAATACTAACTGCTGTTCTCATCCTTCTACCTCTATCTCTTGCCTGTCCAAACTGCCTGATTCCCCATATTCCCCAATCTGTTCCTGTCTTCCTTTAAATTCTGCCTCTGGCGCCACTGCAGACGGTGCTTCTGTGAGTGCGCATAGATTGTGTGTTGTCACAAAAACGTGCTATATCAAATGATTTTTTTTTAGACACTGAGAAGACCCAAGTGGGGTCCCTCCTTCCTCTCTCTCTTCCCCCAATCCAACTTACAAACTTCGAACCCTGCCTGCTGACCATGACCAACTAGGCATATCCCTGCTGCGGACAGAGACCACTTGAAGGAAATCAACTGTATTGCTGTCTCCTGGAGAGCTACTGAAACAGCCGTCCACGTCTTCAAACTGGAAGCCTCAGGACCAACAAAGGAAAGTCGCTTGCCCACCGAATTCAGCCTGAAGTCAGCCGAGTCATCAACCACAGGCTGTATACTCCTTTTATTTCTCTGGACTCTAATTCGACCAATCTATCCTTCCCCACCCAGTAACCTATTGTGTGTGTGTGTGTCTGTGTGTGAACTTTGACTGTGTCTGTGTGAGAAAGTTGGAGCCTAGTTTATTATTTTTCTTAGATTGGTTTAAGTACGATAAAGCGAACCTCTTCCTTTATTCAACTCAAGAAAACCTGTCCGATTGGTTCTTTTTATGATCACGGCGCGTAAACAGTTAAACACTCACTGAATTGGCAAGTATATTCACTTCAAAAAGAAAGTTGTGGTCAAACAAGGAGACCACCTCACCAGATTGTAATATAAATTTTGGTGCTCTACGTTCGAGATCCAATCCAAAGACAAACGAGAAATTGGAAGCGGGAAACCAAATTGATCCCTAGCAATAATTTTTAAAACGTCAATACAGGTCTTCTTGTGGTTTTCAGTGCTAGATTACTAAAATGTCCACATTTGAGGCCAGTACTTTCCTAGAACAAAATGAAGTAACTTGGGACAGTTTAAAAGCCCAATCCATTGAAGAGTAAAGGAGTTTCGCTAGGGGCATTTAAAGATGAATATCCGTCCACTGCTGTTTGTCATTTTTATAAACGACCTGGATGAGGGTGTAGAAGGGTGGGTTAGTAAATTTGCAGATGACACTAAGGTCGGTGGAGTTGTGGATGGTGCCGAAGGATGTTGTAGGGTACAGAGGGACATAGATAGGCTGCAGAGCTGGGCTGAGAGATGGCAAATGGAGTTTACTGCGGAAAAGTGTGAGGTGATTCACTTTGGAAGGAGTAACAGGAATGCAGAGTACTGGGCTAATGGGAAGATTCTTGGTAGTGTAGATGAGCAGAGAGATCTTGGTGTCCAGGTACATAAATCCCTGAAAGTTGCTACCCAGGTTAATAGGGCTGTTAAGAAGGCATATGGTGTGTTAGCTTTTATTAGTAGGGGGATCGAGTTTCGGAGCCACGAGGTCATGCTGCAGCTGTACAAAACTCTGGTGAGACCGCACCTGGAGTATTGCGTGCAGTTCTGGTCACCGCATTATAGGAAGGATGTGGAAGCTATGGAAAGGGTGCAGAGGAGATTTACTAGGATGTTGCCTGGTATGGAGGGAAGGTCTTAAGAGGAAAGGCTGAGGGACTTGAGGTTGTTTTCGTTGGAGAGGAGGAGGAGGAGAGGTGACTTAATAGAGGCATATAAGATAATCAGAGGGTTAGATAGGGTGGATAGTGAGAGTCTTTTTCCTCGGATGGTGATGGCAAACACGAGGGGACATAACTTCAAGTTGAGGGGTGATAGATATAGGACAGATGTCAGAGGTAGTTTCTTTACTCAGAGAGTAGTAAGGGCGTGGAATGCCCTGCCTGCAGCAGTAGTAGATTCGCCAACTTTAAGGGCATTTAAGTGGTCATTGGATAGACATATGGATGAAAATGGAATAGTGTAGGTCAGATGGTTTCACAGGTCGGCGCAACATCGAGGGCCGAAGGGCCTGTACTGCGCTGTAATGTTCTAATTCTAAAAAAAAAGTCATCAGTAAAGTCATGAAAAGTGTCATCAACAGTGCCATCAAGCGGCACTTGCTTAGCAATAACCTGCTCAGTGATGCCCAGTTTGGGTTCTGCCAGGGCCACTCAGCTCCTGACCTCATCACAACCTGGGTTCAAACATGGACAAAAGAGCTGAACTCAAGAGGTGAGGTGAGAGTGACGGCCCTTGACATCAAGGCAGCATTTGACCGAGTATGACATCAAGGAGCCCGAGCAAAACTGAGATCAATGGGAATCAGGGGGAAAACCCTCCGCTGGCTAGTCTTACCTAACGCAAAGGAAGATGGTTGTGGTTGTTGGAGGTCAATCATCTGAGCTCCAGGACATCACTGCAGGAGTTCCTCAGGGTAGTGTCTGAGGCCCACAATCTTCAGCTGTTTCATCAATGACCTTCCCTCCATTATAAGGTCAGAAATGGGGATGTTCGCTAATGATTGCACAATGTTCAGCACCATTCGTGACCCCTCAGATGCTGAAGCAGTCCGTGTAGAAATGCAGCAAGACCTGGACAATATCCAGGCTTGGGCTGATAAGTGGCAAGTAACATTCGTGCCACACAAGTGCCAGGCAATGACCATCTCCAACAAAAGAGAATCTAACCATCTCCCCTTGACATTCAATGGCATTTCCATCGCTGAATCCCCCACTATCAACATCCTGGGGGCTACCATTGACCAGAAACTGAACGGGAGTAGCCATATAAATACCACGGCTACAAGAGCAGGTCAGAGGCTAGGAATCCTGCAGCGAGTAACTCATCTCCTGACTCCCCAAAGCCTGTCCATCATCTACAAGGCACAAGTCAGGAGTGTGATGGAATACTCTCCACTTGCCTGGATGGGTGCAGCTCCAACAACACTCAAGAAGCTTGACACCATCCAGGACGAAGCAGCCCGCTTGATTGGCACCCCATCCTCAAACATTCACTCCCTCCACCACCGACGCACAGTGGCAGCAGTGTGAACCGTCGACAAGATGCACTGCAGCAACGCACCACGGCTCCTTAGACAGCACCTTCCAAACCTGCGACCTCTACCAACTAGAAAGACAAGGGCAGCAAATGCATAAGAACACCACCACCTGCAAGTTCCCCTCCAAGTCTCACACCATCCTGACTTGGAACTATATCGCCCTTGCTTCACTGTTGCTGGGTCAGAATTTTGGAACTCCCTTCCTAACAGCACTGTGGTTGTCCCTACCCCACACGGACTGCAGCGGTTCAAGAAGACAGCTCACCACCACCTTCTCAAGGGCAATTAGGGATGGGCAATAAATGCTGGCCTCGCCAGTGACACCCACATCCTATGAATGAATTAAAAAAAAATGTGGAAAGGATGTTTCCCGTTGTGGGAGAATGTAGAACAAGGGGTCGTGGTTTAAAACTAAGCCGTCGCCCATTTAAGACAGAGATGAAGAGAAATTCTTTCTCTCAGAGGGTCATGAGTCTTTGGAATTCTCGTCCTCAAAAGGCGGTCGAAGCAGAGTCTTTGAATATTTTTAAGGCAGAGGTAGTTAGATTCTTGATAAGCAAGGGGGTGAAAGGCTATCAGGTGTGGGTGGAAATGTGGAATAATAATTTCAGCCATTAACTTATTGAATGGCGGAGCAGGCTGAAGGGGCCAAGTGGCCTATTCCTGCTCCTAATTTGTATGTTCGTATGAGAGACCAGTTAGGTATTTCTCCAAAAAAATTAAACAGACATCAAATGAGATATTGTACTGGGGAGAAGGAAACTCAGAATCACAGAATTGTTGCAGCGCAGAAGGAGGCCATTCAGCCCATTGTGTCTGTACCAGCTCTCCAAATGAGCAGTTCATCTAGTGCCATTGCCCTGCCACTCTGGGATTGTTACTGGCTCTCCAGCACATTGAAATGGATATGGAGAGACCTTAGCTTATACCAACCACAATCCTTTGACATTTGTGGAGAAATTCAAAACCTAGAATGCGAGGCTATTTTGATGGAGCCTGCTTTTGCAACCTTATCACCTAAAGATTACCCACATTTCAGGAAAAAACAATGTGATAGCTGGCGCTTTATCCAGTGTCTAACTCAGCACAACTAAACCAGAGCATAGCTATGGCAGTGTGATATTGATAAGTGGGTTTTGAGGATGAATGTGTGTGTGCAATTTTTTTTATTTACAACCTTAAAATGAAATGCTCCTACCATCGCATTTTATTTCACATGGTGTAGCAGTGCTGCGATAACATGCTATGTTGAATGATGATTTTTTAATGCACCTGCTGGAAACCTAAATTAAATTTTAACAAAAAAAACAGTTAAAAGGCGACTATGCTAGCAGCTAAAGATGGCCACCCTAATTTGTATCACTATACTCCACATTCCAGTGCATTGAGGTGGAGATGGATTGTCTGCACAGACCCATCAAGAACAATAACCTGGGAAATCTGAGTGAACTACCTATCCTGTCCGCATTCGCAAGGTATTAAGGCCATCATCTGAATATTAAACAGGTAGAGACGAACCACTCAGATCTAATCACTTGAACGATGGGACTTTGGTTGTGAGAAGGGAATTCCTGGACATGGACTGATTAAGTTGCAAGAGGGAACACACACTGGTAACCACCATGCTTGAATCACTGGGTGACGGTCATGTGACAGGCCCACCATCTGTGTGCTTAAGCTGGTGCTTTCTCTGCAGCAACCAGACAAGCAGCTAGACACCGACGAGAGAAGACCCAAGTAGGAACCCTCCTTCCTCTCTCTCTCCCCAATCCACCTTGCCAGCTTCGAACCCTGCCTGTTGACCGTGACCACCTAGGTATATCCCTGCTGCAGACAGAGACCCCTGGAAGTAAATCAGCCATATTTCAGTTTCCTGGAGATCCACCAAATCAGCTGTCTACATCTTCAAACCGGAAGCCTTAGGACCAACAAAGTAAATTGTGTGACCACTGAATTCAGCCTGAAGCCAACTGAGTCACCAAACACCACAGACTGTATACCACTTTTATTTCTCTGGACTCTAATTCGACCAGTCTATCCTTCCCCACTCTGTAACCTATTTGTGTGTGTGTGAGTTGGAGCGTATTATTTTACTTAGATCGGTTTAAGTACAATAAAGCTCACATCTTTCTTTGTTAAACTCAAGAAATCCTGTCCGATTGGTTCTTTTTATGATCACGGCACATAAACAGTTAAACACTCATTGAATTGGCAAGTATATTCACTTCAAAAAGAAATAAGCCTGTTATGGCCAAACAAGGAGAGGGAGAAGAGGGGAGCCCTTCGACCCTTCCTCATCTGATCATCACAGTGTGTGCATGTGTTGTGTCTGTGTGTGTGCATTGTGCATGCATTTGCGTTTTTGAGCTCATACTTTAAGTACACCTATGTGTGAGGGGCTGTGACAGAAGTCTCTCACTGCTGCTCTCTTTGTGTTTGTGCAGGTGCCTGGTTAGCAGGAGTGCTGAGTACAGGCGAACTCTTCCTGTGGAAGAAAGATGGAAACTGTTTGAAAACTGTTGCGGCGGTGGCAGGCGTGTGTGCAATGGCAGCAACTGCCTGTGGTAGGAAGCTTGCATTGTTTGTTGCTGGGGTTTTGGGGATTGGAAGGGTTGAGAGGGACAAAACCATGTCCTCCCCTGAAGGTGCTAGCTGCTGCTGGGATATGGTCCCACAGGCTTTTGCTACCCTCTATTTGACTATTCTTTTTGGGTGTAATATTCAACTGGGTGGTCATGACAACCAAGTGCGAATTAGTCTTCATTCCCATGAATTGTCACTGAGTGTGGTCAGGAGCACCAGCTCGTGCTGGTGAGTTCCTCTTCCCAGCCTCCGATCACTGAGTGTCACTGAGAGTGGTCAGGAGCACCAGCTCGTGCTGGTGAGTTCCTCTTCCCAGCCTCCGATCACTGAGTGTCACTGAGAGTGGTCAGGAGCACCAGCTCGTGCTGGTGAGTTCCTCTTCCCAGCCTCTGATCACTGAGTGTCACTGAGAGTGGTCAGGAGCACCAGCTCGTGCTGGTGAGTTCCTCTTCCCAGCCTCCGATCACTGAGTGTCACTGAGAGTGGTCAGGAGCACCAGCTCGTGCTGGTGAGTTCCTCTTCCCAGCCTCCGATCACTGAGTGTCACTGAGAGTGGTCAGGAGCACCAGCTCGTGCTGGTGAGTTCCTCTTCCCAGCCTCTGATCACTGAGTGTCACTGAGAGTGGTCAGGAGCACCAGCTCGTGCTGGTGAGTTCCTCTTCCCAGCCTCTGATCACTGAGTGTCACTGAGAGTGGTCAGGAGCAGCAGCTCGTGCTGCTGAGTTCCTCTTCCCAGCCTCTGATCACTGAGTGTCACTGAGAGTGGTCAGGAGCAGCAGCTCGTGCTGGTGAGTTCCTCTTCCCAGCCTCCGATCACTGAGTGTCACTGAGAGTGGTCAGGAGCACCAGCTCGTGCTGCTGAGTTCCTCTTCCCAGCCTCCGATCACTGAGTGTCACTGAGAGTGGTCAGGAGCACCAGCTCGTGCTGGTGAGTTCCTCTTCCCAGCCTCCGATCACTGAGTGTCACTGAGAGTGGTCAGGAGCACCAGCTCGTGCTGGTGAGTTCCTCTTCCCAGCCTCTGATCACTGAGTGTCACTGAGAGTGGTCAGGAGCAGCAGCTCGTGCTGCTGAGTTCCTCTTCCCAGCCTCTGATCACTGAGTGTCACTGAGAGTGGTCAGGAGCAGCAGCTCATGCTGGTGAGTTCCTCTTCCCAGCCTCTGATCACTGAGTGTCACTGAGAGTGGTCAGGAGCACCAGCTCGTGCTGCTGAGTTCCTCTTCCCAGCCTCCGATCACTGAGTGTCACTGAGAGTGGTCAGGAGCAGCAGCTCGTGCTGCTGAGTTCCTCTTCCCAGCCTCTGATCACTGAGTGTCACTGAGAGTGGTCAGGAGCAGCAGCTCGTGCTGCTGAGTTCCTCTTCCCAGCCTCCGATCACTGAGTGTCACTGAGAGTGGTCAGGAGCACCAGCTCGTGCTGGTGAGTTCCTCTTCCCAGCCTCCGATCACTGAGTGTCACTGAGAGTGGTCAGGAGCAGCAGCTCGTGCTGCTGAGTTCCTCTTCCCAGCCTCCGATCACTGAGTGTCACTGAGAGTGGTCAGGAGCACCAGCTCGTGCTGGTGAGTTCCTCTTCCCAGCCTCCGATCACTGAGTGTCACTGAGAGTGGTCAGGAGCACCAGCTCGTGCTGGTGAGTTCCTCTTCCCAGCCTCTGATCACTGAGTGTCACTGAGAGTGGTCAGGAGCACCAGCTCGTGCTGGTGAGTTCCTCTTCCCAGCCTCCGATCACTGAGTGTCACTGAGAGTGGTCAGGAGCACCAGCTCGTGCTGGTGAGTTCCTCTTCCCAGCCTCTGATCACTGAGTGTCACTGAGAGTGGTCAGGAGCACCAGCTCGTGCTGCTGAGTTCCTCTTCCCAGCCTGGGATCACTGAGGGTCACAGAGTGGTCAGGAGCAGCAGCTCGTGCTGCTGAGTTCCTCTTCCCAGCCTCTGATCACTGAGGCCAATTATAACACCCATCAATGAGATTTCACTGTATATGAACATCAGCTCCCTCAAGCTTCAAGATGTGGCCTTCCTCTCATGCCACAGTGTGTTTGAGGGATTTGTTCTGAGACTATGGGTGTTATTGCCAGTTAGTGGTGGTGGTAGTGGACCTTCGCGTTGAACTACTGCACAGACTGAACTAAACAGGAGGGTTTAGTAGTTATATGGTGTAATTATCTGCCTATAACGGGGCCTAACACTCAACACCATATCCTTGGTTAAGGGTCAATATTGCTGCTTGGCTGACACACTTGAACTGCTGGCTACTTCATCATATCCCAATAGCTGTATACTGTGACATTAAGTTGTTTCTGTTTTTTCCCCTGTGTGTCTCTGTTCTTTCCTCTCCCCTCAGAGGCTGCTACTAAGCTGTTCCTCTTTGTGTCGAGGGATGGAAAGAGAGTGCTCCTGGTCAGTCAGACTGGTGCAGTGTTCCTCTGGGAAAGTAGTGAGAAGCGAGACTTGCCGACTGTTCCTGGGACTCGGCTCAGCGGCAGGTGGGCCCAAGTAATGGCGGATGAGCAAGCCAAACTTCCCCAGGCTGAGGATAAGGACAGTACCATACATGCTGTCTTTCACACTGATGAGGTGAGTCCATTGCCACCTATACACACACTTCAGAAGGCAGACTTCAGGGCTCCGTGTTGGTTCTCCTTGGCATGGCATGATTCGTTTATCTCGCACCTTACCAAGTCCCACAACACTTCAAGACCAGTGAATTACTATTAGCGTGATGTCTCATATTTCAATCTCCATTCTGTGGAGAAAGTAGAGAGTAATGGAAAAGTAGCAGAGCAGATTTCACTCAATAGCTGATCAGTTAACTTACACCACCTTGAATTTCCAACTCTCCTTGTGGAAGTAAACCTGGATCAGTGCCCACATTGTTAAACATAGTAACTCAGAGAAACCTGTCACACTTCTACCCACAATTATCAGCTCCCAGTCAAAGTGAACTTTAACAGGTACCTGAGGATAAGGGCGTGCTCGGGTCTGCAAATGAGACCGGACCAGAGCCCGACAGAACCTCATCCGACCCGGCCCGAGTCCTTCCATTTTTTCCTGCGCCTGACCCAACCCGACCATCAGTTAAATTGCCTTCTGTTTTTTACTTTGTTCCTTACCTGCACACGCTTAAAACAACTGTAACAAAACCACCTTTAAAGTCCTAAAAGTAAATTAACATTAGAGTCACTTATCTGAGGTGGTGGTAGAGCGTGTCCAATCCGGCCGGACCCAACCCGAGCCCGAATGCCGGACCCGGAAGTGCAACTTGACCAAACACATGTCGGGTCCCACCGAGTCAGGTAGCAGGCTTTTACCTGAGGAGTCCTTATCAGAAACCCAGGACAGAGCCAAGCTGTGACAGCCTTACTATAAGGACCACTGATTAACCCCCGATCTTCTGCAGCCATGTAAACAATGCAGAGTGACCGTGTAACAATTTGGCAAATAGCTCTCCATTTCTTCATGTAGCGGAAATCATTAGTGTTTGAAGACAGTTAGACAGTGCTGAGTATTCTCTCCCATCAGGAAGTGAACAGCCATGACTCACAGAAGATTCTGTTATGACTTTTTTTTATTCATTTGTGGAATGTGGGACTAGGCCAGCATTTATTGCCCATCCCTAATTGCCCTTGAACTGAGTGGCTTGCTAGGCCATTTCAGAGGGCATTTTTTAAGAGACAACCACATTGCTGTGGTTTGGAGTCACATGTAGGCCAGACCAGGTAGGACAGCAGATTTCTCTCCCTAAAGGACATTAAAGGACCAGATGGGTTTTTACAACAATTGACAATGGTGTCCTGGTCATCATTAGATTAGCTTTTAATTCCAGATTAGTTGAATTCAAATTTCACCATCTGCTGTGCTGGGATTCGAACCCATATCCCCAGAGCATTAGCCTGGGCTCTGGATTACTAGTCCAGAGACATGACCACTGCACCACCTCCTCCCCCTGACTTGCAATGTATCATATCTCCCTGTCCACCACAAGAACCTTGGTGAGAGGGGAGGGTGTGCCATGTTCAAGGTGCTCTATAAGTGCAAGGTGTTGTGACACCACACTGACACTAGATGATAGTGTACTGATCCACTGCGGTCCATGTGTTTGTACGTAGGTGCTGGGTGACTGCTGCTTCTGTTCCTTTGTCTTTACATCTGGAGAGGCTCTGGTGCTAACCACATTGGAATTGAAGTGGTTTGAGCAGGTGGAACAGTGCATCAGGTAGGTCCTAGTGCTAGCTGCCCAGTAAAGAGTGAGCATGTGTGTAGGTGTGCATGTATATGAAAGTGATAGTGTTTATGTTTTGGTGTGTGCGATGTTATGACCAGGTGAGAAAGAGGTCTAGGGTTCCCTTTCAGCCTTCACCTGGTCTTACTGTAACAGGGTTTGATTTTAAACACACTGTGTTTTGAGCTCCTCCTTGGTGAATCCCTGTTCACTGCTTTCCAATTTTAAGGCAAAGAAACCAGTTTGAAGAAGAAAGGTTGAAATTTATTAAACTCAAACCCTAATTCGGTTGACGCCTAAGGATACATGACACATCCACGCTAGCATGCATGCACGATGCACACATGCAAATAGAGACAGAAAAGAGCACAAGAAAAATAAAGTGGAAAGGTTTGAGGCAATATCTTAGTTTTTGTTACAGTTCTTCCAGCTCACTGTAGAGTCCTTGATTGTACGTAGATCTTGCTTTTTGTTGGGGCCCAGTATTCTTCTTAAACCTTGTTCGCTGTTGGAGAATTTTCTCTCGAGATTCATGTGGATTCAGAGGCTTGTGAGAAAGAGATGGGAGCAGACAGGAGAGAGATCTTCTCAGTCCAGCAGCAAACAGCTTTCTCAGTTCAAACAGTGTACAATTCAGAAAAAAACCAGACTGCCAAGCAGGTTAGTCATGTGACTAACTCATCTGCCCACGTCTGTTTGTGGATTGTATTGGAGCAGGGCAGAGCTCCTTTGTTCCAAGCACTGTCTGTTTATACGCAAAAATGTCTTTCCAGCCAGGGGCCTGGCAGCCCGTTGTCACAGGCCTTCTGTTCTTCCCAGCAACAATTTGAAATTTAATGTCCATGTGGTGAAATGAATGTGCCTCATTCTTGACAGGTGGCGGCCTGCATGACAGCAAATATTTACCTTTACACATGCTAGCGTGTGTACATTACTGTCACGTTAATGTGAGTTGGTGTGTATGTTAGTGTGTATGCACATGTGATTCAATGGGCACATGTGCATGTTAATACGTGTGTGTGTACTCTTTTATACATGGAGTGTATGTGAATATGCTAGTCTGTGCATTATTGTGTGCTCCTGAGGTTCACATCTGACACTTTCCTTGCAGTGCTGTCCCGTTCTGTGTACAATGGGCAACGCAGACCCATCCGTTGGGCAATCTGATCCCTACCTGTGATCCAGTGAAATCGAGAGGAGCGCTTCTGGCAGCTTTCTCCACGGATGGACTGGTGCTTGCTGTCATCATCAATCAGAATGATCCAAAGGTTACTTTTGCAGTCTTTCACTGTGCTGGCTAATGGTTCCACACTGTTCTTCACTGCTCCAATTGGAATGTGGAGTGCGTACAGCAGCTGAGTAAAATGCTGTTCTCATCTCACTCACTCTCTGCACACATGAACAAGTGTACATGTGCAAGTGCACACGCACAGCATGTTCACAAAAGCACACATGTACATGTACACAAGCATGCGCATACTGGTTAAACTCCCCACCATTAGCCTCTATCCTTCAGCAGAGAGGTGGTGGGGAACAGGGGAAAGTGTTTCTTCTGTTAACTATTTCCCTTGGGATGAGATAAAATGGGAAGTGTCTAAAAGTGCAGGGCATACAGCAGCTGATGGGTCAGCGGTTTGGGAATCGATATTTATCCTTGCCTACGTGTGTGTATGTGCCTGTGCATGTGTTTATGTGTGCATGTGTTTGAGTATAAGCTCGTGTTTGTGTTAAGCGTGCGCGTCCTGCTGAGTGGCTGCTCATCCACTGCCTGTTTTGTCTCTTGTTGGTTGCAGGCTACTCAGGTGCTGTTTGTGAACCCGTTGAATTGTGTGACGGTGTCAAGCAGCTTCCGAGGCTGTGGCAGTAATGGGCGCCCTGTGTCAGCCAGATTTATCAGGTAGGTGACTGTGTTAGTCATGTGGTAATGAGGTTTCGTGGTATGGGATCAGATGGTGTGTCACACTGCAGCACTCGTCAATGTGCCAGTACCTGACCCAGAACCCTGCAAACAAGTTGCTTGTGTGCTGTCTCAGTGCAACTGGTGACTGGAGGTGGGGAGGCACGCTGTTCCTTGCCAATTGCCCCCTTGCCTCGCCAACCCAAACTGAGGCCCTGCTGCCACTATTGGAGAAGAGCAGTGGAGTTCTCCCTGCTGTCCTGAATCACCAAATCGTTACAGTGCAGGAGGAGGCCATTCGGCCCATCATGTCTACACCGGCTGTCTGAAAGAGCAACTCCTTGAGTTCCATTCCCCTGCCTTCTCCCCAGAAACAGTACTGGGACCAATATTTATCCCTGAACCAATATCAGTAAAACAGATAATTTGATCATTATCACATTGCTCATTAGTGGGAGTTTCTATGTGCAAATTGGCTGCAAAGTATCTTACAAGATTGATTACACTTCAGAAATAGTTAATTGGCTATGAAACACTTTGGTATATTGTAAGGTTATAAAAATTAGTTCAAATGCCACCCCATTCCTACCACTGTTCTGGGGAAGATGGGTTAACCTTTGATCTTGAACTGTGTGACTCAGAACCACACAGAGTGCTGCATCTACTTATCAAGTGAGCAGGACTGTGACCTGCTCTGGCAGGACCCTTTTTATTGATCATCCCTGGTTGTATTAAGAGTGGAATGTATAGGATCGGACTGGTCAGAAATCACTGAATTCGATATCGCAACTTGCCTCAACCAGGGGGTCACTCGGCCCCTAACCAGGGGGTCATGGTGCCCTAACCTGTGCTGTAAAGGGGACCTTGGCTAGATGCAATGTTGAAAGTGAGTTGTGTGCATTTTGCTTTCTCAGGTCGTACTGGGTGGGTGCGGTGAGCTGGACACATGATAGTCTCTTCTTGGCCTGTATGCTGAAACGTGGGGCTCTGCTGCTACTGTCCCGTCTCGGGGAGCTGGTTACCATCACCACATTTGGCTGCTCCGTGGAGTTTGGGCCAGCAGAGTTCATCCCGCTCCATCCATTAATCACCTACAGGTACAGCCTGCAGCTGGATCTCCAGCAGGGCCGACAGTACAACTAATCTCTTTAAAGGAACAGGTCACAGGCACTTGCACGAAAAATGCAATGGGGGATCTCTGTAGAGGCTTTAGTCTGTATCTGACCAGTGTTAGCTGTGGAAAAGTGGGTAGCACTCTTGCATCTGAGGCAGAAGATCGTTGGTTCAAGTTCCACTCCAGATACACAAAATCCAGACCGAGACTGCCAATGCAGTACTGAGGGAGTGCTGCACTGTTAGAGGGTCATTACATAGAAACATAGAAAATAGGAGCAGGAGAGGGCCATTCGGCCCTTTGGGCCTGCTCCGCCATTCAAAAAAGATCATGGTTGATCGTCTAATTCAGTCCCCTGTTCCCACTTTTTCCCCATATTCCTTGATCCCTTTGGCATTAAGAAATATATCTATCTCCTTCTTGAATATATTTAATGATTTGGCCTCCACTGCCTTCTGCAGTAGAGAATTCCACAGGTTCACCACCCTCTGAGTGAAGACATTTCTCCTCATCTCGGTTCTAAATGGCATACCCCGTATCCTGAGACTGTGACCCCTGGTTCTGGACTCCCCCACTATCGGGAACATCCTCCCTGCATCCAGCCTGTCTAGTCCTGTTAGAATTTTATAGGTTTCTATGAGATCCCCTCTCATTCTTCTAAACTCTAGTGGATATAGGCCTAGTCGACCCAATCTCTCCTCACATGTCAATCCTGCCATCCCAGGAATCAGCCTATTAAATCTTCTTTGCACTCCCTCCATGGCAAGAACATCCTTCCTCAGATAAGGAGACCAAAACTGCACACAATACTCCAAATGTGGTCTCACCAAGGCCCTGTATAACTGCAGTAAGACATCCTTGCTCCTGTACTCAAATCCTCTTGCAATGAAGGCCAACATACCATTCGCCTTCCTAACTGCTTGCTGCATCTGAATGAAGGAGTGCTACACTGCTGAAGGGCTAGTGCTGAGGGAGCGCTGTACTGTCAGAGGGTCAGTACTGAGGAAGCACTGCAGTGTAGGACGGTCAGTACTGAGGGAGTGCTGGAGTGACAGTACTGAGGGAGTGCTGGAGTGACAGTACTGAGGGAGTGCTGGAGTGACAGTACTGAGGGAGTGCTGGAGTGACAGTACTGAGGGAGTGCTGGAGTGACAGTACTGAGGGAGTGCTGGAGTGACAGTACTGAGGGAGTGCTGGAGTGACAGTACTGAGGGAGTGCTGGAGTGACAGTACTGAGGGAGTGCTGGAGTGACAGTACTGAGGGAGTGCTGGAGTGACAGTACTGAGGGAGTGCTGGAGTGACAGTACTGAGGGAGTGCTGGAGTGACAGTACTGAGGGAGTGCTGGAGTGACAGTACTGAGGGAGTGCTGGAGTGACAGTACTGAGGGAGTGCTGGAGTGACAGTACTGAGGGAGTGCTGGAGTGACAGTACTGAGGGAGTGCTGGAGTGACAGTACTGAGGGAGTGCTGGAGTGACAGTACTGAGGGAGTGCTGGAGTGACAGTACTGAGGGAGTGCTGGAGTGACAGTACTGAGGGAGTGCTGGAGTGACAGTACTGAGGGAGTGCTGGAGTGACAGTACTGAGGGAGTGCTGGAGTGACAGTACTGAGGGAGTGCTGGAGTGACAGTACTGAGGGAGTGCTGGAGTGACAGTACTGAGGGAGTGCTGGAGTGACAGTACTGAGGGAGTGCTGGAGTGACAGTACTGAGGGAGTGCTGGAGTGACAGTACTGAGGGAGTGCTGGAGTGACAGTACTGAGGGAGTGCTGGAGTGACAGTACTGAGGGAGTGCTGGAGTGACAGTACTGAGGGAGTGCTGGAGTGACAGTACTGAGGGAGTGCTGGAGTGACAGTACTGAGGGAGTGCTGGAGTGACAGTACTGAGGGAGTGCTGGAGTGACAGTACTGAGGGAGTGCTGGAGTGACAGTACTGAGGGAGTGCTGGAGTGACAGTACTGAGGGAGTGCTGGAGTGACAGTACTGAGGGAGTGCTGGAGTGACAGTACTGAGGGAGTGCTGGAGTGACAGTACTGAGGGAGTGCTGGAGTGACAGTACTGAGGGAGTGCTGGAGTGACAGTACTGAGGGAGTGCTGGAGTGACAGTACTGAGGGAGTGCTGGAGTGACAGTACTGAGGGAGTGCTGGAGTGACAGTACTGAGGGAGTGCTGGAGTGACAGTACTGAGGGAGTGCTGGAGTGGCAGTACTGAGGGAGTGCTGGAGTGGCAGTACTGAGGGAGTGCTGGAGTGGCAGTACTGAGGGAGTGCTGGAGTGGCAGTACTGAGGGAGTGCTGGAGTGGCAGTACTGAGGGAGTGCTGGAGTGGCAGTACTGAGGGAGTGCTGGAGTGGCAGTACTGAGGGAGTGCTGGAGTGGCAGTACTGAGGGAGTGCTGGAGTGGCAGTACTGAGGGAGTGCTGGAGTGGCAGTACTGAGGGAGTGCTGGAGTGGCAGTACTGAGGGAGTGCTGGAGTGGCAGTACTGAGGGAGTGCTGGAGTGGCAGTACTGAGGGAGTGCTGGAGTGGCAGTACTGAGGGAGTGCTGGAGTGGCAGTACTGAGGGAGTGCTGGAGTGGCAGTACTGAGGGAGTGCTGGAGTGGCAGTACCGAGGGAGTGCTGGAGTGGCAGTACCGAGGGAGTGCTGGAGTGACAGTACCGAGGGAGTGCTGGAGTGACAGTACCGAGGGAGTGCTGGAGTGGCAGTACCGAGGGAGTGCTGGAGTGGCAGTACCGAGGGAGTGCTGGAGTGGCAGTACCGAGGGAGTGCTGGAGTGGCAGTACCGAGGGAGTGCTGGAGTGGCAGTACCGAGGGAGTGCTGGAGTGGCAGTACCGAGGGAGTGCTGGAGTGGCAGTACCGAGGGAGTGCTGGAGTGGCAGTACCGAGGGAGTGCTGGAGTGGCAGTACCGAGGGAGTGCTGGAGTGGCAGTACCGAGGGAGTGCTGGAGTGGCAGTACCGAGGGAGTGCTGGAGTGGCAGTACCGAGGGAGTGCTGGAGTGGCAGTACCGAGGGAGTGCTGGAGTGGCAGTACCGAGGGAGTGCTGGAGTGGCAGTACCGAGGGAGTGCTGGAGTGGCAGTACCGAGGGAGTGCTGGAGTGGCAGTACCGAGGGAGTGCTGGAGTGGCAGTACCGAGGGAGTGCTGGAGTGGCAGTACCGAGGGAGTGCTGGAGTGGCAGTACCGAGGGAGTGCTGGAGTGGCAGTACCGAGGGAGTGCTGGAGTGGCAGGACCGAGGGAGTGCTGGAGTGGCAGGACCGAGGGAGTGCTGGAGTGGCAGGACCGAGGGAGTGCTGGAGTGGCAGGACCGAGGGAGTGCTGGAGTGGCAGGACCGAGGGAGTGCTGGAGTGACAGGACCGAGGGAGTGCTGGAGTGACAGGACCGAGGGAGTGCTGGAGTGACAGGACCGAGGGAGTGCTGGAGTGACAGGACCGAGGGAGCGCTGCACTGTCGGAGGGTCAGTACCGAGGGAGCGCTGCACTGTAGGAGGGTCAGTATTGAGGCAGAGCTGCACTGTAGGAGGGTCAGTACTGAGAGAGCGCTGTACTGTAGGAGGGTCAGTATTGAGGCAGAGCTGCACTGTAGGAGGGTCAGGACTGAGGGAGCGCTGCACAGTAGGAGGGTCAGTATTGAGGGAGAGCTGCACTGTAGGAGGGTCAGTACTCAGGGAGCGCTGCACTGTAGGAGGGTCAGGACTGAGGGAGCGCTGCACTGTCGGAGGGTCAGGACCGAGGGAGCGCTGCACTGCAGGAGAGGCAGTACCAAGGGAGCGCTGCACTTTCGGAGGGTCAGGACCGAGGGAGCGCTGCACTGTCGGAGGGTCAGTACCGAGGGAGCGCTGCACTGCCGGAGGGTCAGGACCGAGGGAGCGCTGCACTGCAGGAGGGTCAGTACTCAGGGAGAGCTGCACTGCAGGAGGGTCAGTATTGAGGGAGAGCTGCACTGTAGGAGGGTCAGGACTGAGGGAGCGCTGTACTGTAGGAGGGTCAGGACTGAGGGAGCGCTGCACTGTAGGAGGGTCAGTATTGAGGGAGAGCTGCACTGTAGGAGGGTCAGTACTCAGGGAGCGCTGCACTGTAGGAGGGTCAGGACTGAGGGAGCGCTGCACTGTAGGAGGGTCAGTACTGAGGGAGCGCTGCACTGTAGGAGGGTCAGGACTGAGGGAGCGCTGCACTGTCGGAGTGTCAGTAATGAGGGAGCGCTGCACTGTCGGAGTGTCAGTACCGAGGGAGCGCTGCACTGTCGGAGGGTCAGGACCGAGGGAGCGCTGCACTGCAGGAGAGGCAGTACCGAGGGAGCGCTGCACTGTAGGAGGGTCAGTGCCGAGTGAGTGCTGCACTGTAGGAGAGGCAGTACCGAGGGAGCGTTGCACTGTTGGAGGGGAGGTACTGTGGGAGCACTGCACTGTAGGAGGGTCAGTACTGAGGGAGCGCTGCACTGTAGGAAGGTCAGTACTGAGGGAGCGCTGCACTGTAGCAGGGGCAGTACTGAGGGAGCGCTGCACTGTAGGAGGGTCAGTATTGAGGGAGAGCTGTACTGAGGGTGTGCTGCACTGTCGGAGAGGCAGTACTGACGGAGCGCTGCACTGTAGGAGGGTCAGTATTGAGGGAGTGCTGCACTGTCGGAGAGGCAGTACTGAGGGAGTGCTGCACTGTAGGTGAGGGAGTGCTGCACTGTAGCAGGGGCAGTACTGAGGGAGCGCTGCACTGTCGCAGGGGCAGTACTGAGGGAGCGCTGCACTGCAGGAGGGTCAGTAATGAGGGAGCGCTGCACTGTAGCAGGGGCAGTACTGAGGGAGCGCTGCACTGCAGGAGGGTCAGTAATGAGGGAGCGCTGCACTGTAGCAGGGGCAGAAATGAGGGAGCACTGCACTGTAGGAGAGGCAGTACTGAGGGAGCGCTGCACTGTAGCAGGGGCAGTACTGAGGGAGCGCTGCACTGTAGCAGGGGCAGTACTGAGGGAGCGCTGCACTGTAGCAGGGGCAGTACTGAGGGAGCGCTGCACTGTCGGAGAGGCAGTACTGAGGGAGCGCTGCACTGTAGCAGGGGCAGTAATGAGGGAGCGCTGCACTGTAGGAGAGGCAGTACTGAGGGAGCGCTGCACTGTAGCAGGGGCAGTACTGAGGGAGCGCTGCACTGTCGCAGGGGCAGTACTGAGGGAGCGCTGCACTGTAACAGGGGCAGTAATGAGGGAGCGCTGCACTGTAGCGGGGGCAGTACTGAGGGAGCGCTGCACTGTAGCAGGGGCAGTACTGAGGGAGCGCTGCACTGTAGCAGGGGCAGTACTGAGGGAGCGCTGCACTGTAGCGGGGGCAGTACTGAGGGAGTGTACTGAATCCAGACCCACAGCAATGGGGTTGACTTTTAACTGCCACCTGAAATGGCCTAGCAAACTACTCCGTTGTCACAGTGGGGGATGCGCAATAAATGCTGGCCTTTTCAGCAACACCCTCATCCCGTGAATGAATAAAATATATAAATGCTAGATTTACTTTCATTTCTGCCCTGTGATTGCTTCATGGGAGAGAGGATTTTACTGTGTATCGAACCCATTTTTTTTTTGTGCAGAGGGAGCTTTACTCTGTATCTAACCCCCGTTTTGTTTTTTTTTCTTTTTTTTTTCTTTTTTTTTAAGGTGACCTTTATACCTTAGGCCCCTTTTATATATATTTTATATGTCGAGGGGGCCTTTATTCCTCAGGCCCCTTTTATATATATTTTGTATGTCGAGGGGGCCTTTATTCCTCAGGCCCCTTTTATATATATTTTATATGTCGAGGGGGCCTTTATTCCTCAGGCCCCCTTTATATACATACTTATATTTTTAAAATAACTTTATTAAAACCAGATAAATAAACAAAAAACTCAAATTAAAATGCCATTCTCGGCGTCGACGATGCACTCCAGTCCCTGCGGTGCCCACCGGTCGCGGAAGGCCTCAAGTGTACCGGCGGACACCGCATGCTCCTTTTCCAGGGACACCCGGGCGCGAACGTAACCGCGGAAGAGGGGCAGGCAATCGGGGAGGACGGACCCCCCGACGGCCCGCAACCTGGACCTGTGAATTGCCACCTTGGCCAGGCCCAGGAGCAGACCGACGAGGAGATTCTCCTCCCGGCCCAAGCCCCTCCGCACCGGTTGCCCAAAGATCAGGAGCGTGGGACTGAAGTGCAGCCAGAATTTGAGGAGCAGCCCCTTCAGATACTCAAATAGGGGCTGCAACCTCGCACACTCCATATAAATGTGGAACACGGACTCGTCCAGGCCGCAGAAAGTACAGCTGGCCTGGGAGTCCGTGAACCTACTTAAAAGCCTATTGCACGGGACAGCTCTGTGCAGCACCCTCCACCCCAGGTCCCCGATGTAAAGGGGGAAGACTCCCGCGTAGAGAGACCTCCATCGGGGTTTCCCCTCGCCGCCAGATGGCAATGCGGACCGCCAGGGCGTGTCCGGCCGGCTGACGAGGGCGAGGAAGTGGAGAGTGTGCAGGAGCAGCCCGTACAGGAAACCCCTCCGCGCCGATTGGAATGGCACGGAGGGCATTTCCGAGAGGCGGCTCGGGTTGTGCGGGACCGGCTCCCGAGGAGGGTTTCGGGGCCTGGGTCCGATGAGCAGTTCCGGCCGAGCGGGAGTCAGCTTGGCCGGGATCGCTCCGCACTCCCGAGCCCCCTCGCCACCCGCAGTGAGGGGCGTCCCGGGGGTTTCGGCTACTCCTCCGCCCGCCGGACCGTCCCCGGAGTCGGCCGCCCGGACAGCCGAGGCGCTCTCCTCCGCCGGCGGGGGAGCGCCCTGACTGGAGGCGACCATGTTCCAGACTCGGAAAAGATCCCGGTAAAAGACAGGCAACTCCCTCAGAGAGGCGCGGCTAACGGACTCCACCGGGAGCTGCGTGTCGTCTTGAAGGCAGTGACACTGGCGGAAAAAATACGTCGCCAGCGCACACCATCTGGGAGGACGCTCGACGTACAGGTATCTCTGCAGGGTCCGAAGGCGGAGAGTCGCAGCCTGGGTGCGGACGCACACCAGCGACTGACCGCCCTCCTCGATCGGGAGACTCAGGACCGCGGCAGAGACCCAGTGTTTCCTCTTGCCCCAGAAGAAATCGACGAGTTTCTTCTGGATCTTGGTGGCAAATACAGGGGGCGGGGCGGGGCCAAAGTGACCAACCGGTACCACAGCATGGAGGCCACCAGTTGGTTTATGACCAACGCTCGGCCCCTGTAGGAAAGCACTCGGAGCAGTCCTGTCCAGCGCCCCAGCCGAGCGGTGACTTTCGTCTCCAACTCCTGCCAGTTTGCCGGCCAGGCTTCCTCAGCGGGGCTAAGGTGGACTCCCAGATAGAGGAGGTGCGTGGTGCTCCACGCAAAAGGTGTCATCTCCTCCGGCAGGGAGTCCACCCGCCACTGACCAACCAGGAGTCCGGAACATTTCTCCCAATTGATCCTCGCGGAGGACGCGGCAGAAAAGGTCTGCTGGCAGTCGCGCATCCTCCGCAAGTCAACGGGATCTGTGATTGCGAGGAGCACGTCGTCGGCGTAAGCCGAGAGGACGACCCGCATGGCCGGCTCGCGCAGAGCCAATCCCGTCAACCTCCTGCGCAGCAGGCACAGGAAGGGCTCCACGCAGATGGTATACAATTGGCCGGACATGGGGCACCCCTGACGCACTCCTCTCCCAAATCGAAGGGGCGCCGTCAAGGACCCGTTAACTTTGACTAGACACTCTGCGGCGGTGTATAAAAGTCGGACCCGGGCCACGAAATGCGGCCCGAGTCCGAAAGCGCGCAGAGTCCCGAAAAGGTAATCGTGATCCACCCTGTCGAACGCCTTCTCCTGATCGAGGGAGAGAAAGGCGACCGACTGACCAGTCCTCTGGGAAAGATAGATCAGGTCCCGGACCAGGTGGATGTTGTCCTGGATGGACCGGCCCGGGACCGTGTAGGACTGGTCGGGGTGGATCATGTGGGCCAGCACGGAGCCCAGGCGGGTAGACATAGCCCAGGCAAAGATCTTATAATCCGTGCTGAGGAGGGAGACCGGACGCCAGTTTTTAAGCAGGCGGAGATCGCCCCTCTTCGGCAGCAGGACGATGACCGCCCTGCGCCACGAGAGGGGCATCTCCCCGGTCGCCAGGCTTTCCCCCAGGACCCGCGCGTAATCGTCCCCCAGGAAGTCCCAGAACGCCCTGAGGAACTCCACGGTCAACCCATCCAGCCCTGGGGATTTGCCCCTCGAGAGCTGGTGGAGGGCGCCAGTCAGCTCCGCCAACGTGAGCGGAGCCTCCAATCCTTCGGCGCCCTCCGGGCTGACCTGCGGCAGGTCCTCCCACAAAACTCTGCGCGCATCCTCGCTGGACGGATCCGGAGAGAACAACGCACTGTAATACGTCCGGACCAGGAGGCCCATTCCCTCCGGATCCGTGATGGAGGACCCGTCGTCGGCCAGCAGCTCGACGAGCTGCTTACGGACCCCCCGCCATTTTTCCAGCGAGTAGAAGAAGGGTGAGGCGCGGTCCAAATCTTCCAGGATCTGGATCCGCGACCTCACGTACGCGCCTCGGGACCCTATGAGCTGCAGGTTCCTCAGCGCGCCCTTCTTCTCTTTGTACACCTGCCACAGGGCCGGGTCCGCGACGGCATGACCGAGGCGGGATTCCAAGTCGAGCACCTCCCTCTCAAGGCGCCCGACCTCGGCTTCCCGCCTCTTGGTCGACCCCTTCGCGTACTCCTGACAGAAGACGCGGATGTGAGTCTTGCCCACATCCCACCATAGCCTCAAGGAGGGGAAGCCCCCCTGCTTCCTTCTCCAGTCGGCCCAGAATCGACAGAACGAGTCCCGAAATCGCACGTCCTCCAGCAGCCGGTTGTTAAAGTGCCAGTACGCGGACCCCGCCCGCGTGCGGAGCGGAGTGAACTCCGCCCACACCAGGCGGTGGTCCGAGCACGGCACCAGCCGCATGGAGGCCGCCGAAACGCGGGAGACGTACGCCTGCGAAATGTAGAGGCGGTCGATTCGCGACCCCCCTCCTCCAGACCTCCACGTGAAGGCGCTGGAGTCGGGATGGAGATTCTGCCAGACGTCCACCAAGTTAAGGGAGCTGATCAGTCCCCTCAACTTCTCCACCGACGCTTGGCCGCGCTGGGGACCGGAGCGATCCCCCACCTCGAGGGTGCAGTTAAAATCCCCCCCGAGGATGATGCACTCGCCGCTATCGATGGAGCTCAAGAGAGCGGACACTTCTTCAAAGAAGCGCGCTTGCAAAGCGCCGGGCCTGGGCGCGTACACGTTCACAAAGTGGAGCGGCACGCTACCCAGGCGAACGGCGAGGTGGAGCAAGCGGCCCGGCACTAGCTCCTTGACCCCCAAGATCTCCGGCTGAAAAGTCGGGGCCAACAAGATAGCCACCCCACTAGAAATAGGGGTGAGGTGACTCATGTAGACCCCACCCTGCCACTCCAGGAGCCAGGTGGCTTCGTCTCCCGGAACGGTGTGGGTTTCCTGCAGAAAGCTCACCGCATATCTCCCTTCCCTAAGGACTGAGAGATTGTGAAATCTGCGGTGAGCCCCTCTGCTGCCGTTGATGTTGAGGCTGGCTATGGTTATCTTCATGTCAAAGGTACTTAAAACCCGTCACCAACACCTCACTGTGAGGAGGGAGTGGAAGTGCACCTGGCCCTCCACTCCCCCAGCAACCCATTGAGGAACACATTAAAACGGCGCCTCTCAACCAGTTTCACGTCCGCGCGCTTGCCCGCTATCTTAAGGGCGGCACGGACGGACTGGATGATCAGCGCCAGATTCGACCAACGGTCGAGGGTCAGCTGAACTTTATTGCGGCAACCTCTGCAAGCCGCGAGGAAATCCCGGAGTTCCGCCGTGGGGATGAGAGGAGATTCGGTGGGAGGCACGAGGGACTCCACCACCTCACTGGCGATGGAATCAAGATCATCCTCCGTGCCCCGCACCGAATCCCCATCCTCCTCCGGGTCGTCACCGCCAGCGGCCGACACATCCACCACACACTGTGGGGCGGACGTCCCGGCCGCGCCAGCTGGTCCCGCCTCCGTCACGATCCCACCCCCAGGATCGATGGCGGAGGAGTCCTCTCTGGGTTCTATTGTGAAACTGGAGCCTGTAGGCACCAGCGGTTCAGGACCCCCCTCCACCTCCATCCCCAGGCCAATGAGTGGTCCAGGGGAGACAGAAGTTCCGGACTCCGGGAAACCAGCCGGAGCCGAGACTGGAGGCGGCGAGAGGAGGCCATCTCCCGCTCCGCCAGCACCCACAGGCCCAGCAGATGGGGCAGCATTCTCAGTTATAACTGGGTCGGGTGTCTCCTGGTTGGTGGTGGACTCCGGCTGGGAGGCCCGACCCTCCGGGGCCTCGCCCTCCCCTTCATTCAGGGCACCCGACCCAGTAGCAGTGGCGGAATGGGCGGTTTCCCCAGGCTCCCCCACCACAAGCAGGGCCCCACTTACTCCTTTAGGAGGGGCCTCACGTACCGGGGCCATCCCCTCCCCTCCATCCTGAGGAATAGAGTGCTCCTGCCCGGACTTTGCAGCCTTGGTGGTGGCGGTAGGGGGAACCTGAGGACCAGAAACAGGAGGCAGCTCCCCTCCAACAGATGGGCCCTGCACCTCAGGGCCCTGTGTTATTTCTGTGGAGGGGTGCCTTCTCCTCTTTTTCGCACTTGGGCGCGGAGACTCAGAGACCTCCATGTCATCAGAGGCCTCCGCCTCCGCACCCTTTTTTCCTTTTTTAGTCACCCTGGGCCTGAGCCCAGCCCTGGGACAGGTGGATTCCATGGGAATGGGCTTTGGGCTGAGCTCAGGCTCGGGTTGAGTCAAAGTGTCCAGGGGACGCGCCTCACGATGTTTCTTTTTTCCCCGCGTCTTCCTTCCGCTCGGACGGACGCTCCCCTCCCCGCCAGAGGCTGTGAAAACCACAGCCTCCGGAACCGACTGTGCGGTGTCTGTTGGATCTGCGGGGGGAGTGGGAGGAGGTGCTGTGGAACCACTCTGGGCCGCTGAGGTGGAGCTGGCGGCCGGGAGTTTGGGGCAGTTCTTACGAACATGCCCCACCCCCTTGCAGACGTGGCACCACGCTCCATCCGAGGTCCAGAAGACGCGGTAGGCCGTCCCCTGAAACTCTATACCGAAGTGGCCCTCCAAGACCTCCTCCCGCGCCAGCTGCATGAATAGCTGGCGGCGGAAGGAGTAGACATGTCGGAGGCTGTGCTCCCGAAGACCGAGCGGGACTGGGGTGATCCCTGACCTCACCTCCCCCAGAAAGTGTAGATGGGGGAGGAGGAGCTCATCAGGAATAAAGGGTGGGACGTTCGACAAGGTTACCCGATGTGCAGTGGCCCCCAGAGGGTCCACTGGCAGGAAAATCCCACGCACTGTGAGCCCCGTACTTAGGGCGAGGGACACAGCCCGCTCGGTCTTCAGGAAGAACACAGCCTTCCCATACATCTTTGAGGCTGCAACAATGGCCGAGGGGCCGACAACCACGGCCATTGCCTTAACACAAGCCTCAATAGTCATATTAGGATGGGTGTAACTCTTCACCCCATGCTTTGATGTTAAGATTTTAAATTGTGACGGGGCCACAGGAGCAGCTGTCGCAGCTGCTGCAGCATAGGAGGGCCCCGCCACCGGAGAGGACTGAGAAGTCATGGGGTGGAAGAGTTACAGGCACTTTGCTGAGAGAAAAAAAAAGAAAAGAGCAAATACAATAAATCAAAAATGTAACACTTAAAGGATGTAGCACAGGGGAAGAGGCTGAGGGAGAGGAAGGCCAAGAGGAATCAGTCTTTGTTAGTATTGCACAAGTCTTGTAGCTGGTCTTCCAGTTGGGAGGGTGGGGTGATGTCTTCACCTGGGTCAGCTGTAAGCTGCCCAGGCACACGCCTCCTTCGATGTTCAGATAATAAGTCTCTTCACCTGGGCAGCTCCAGCTGTCCCAGGCTTAATAGTTGGGGTGGGGAGGGAGCTCCCTATCCAAAGATGTTAAACACAGGAGCTCCCTATTGAACAATACAGCCCCACCCAAGGTCTTCAGGTCTCTTCTTTCCCCACCCCCAACAATCAATGAAAAAGACTTTCAGTACCAAGCAAACTCACAAAAAGAGCTTCCAGTTCTCTGCCTTCCTTCCTTTGTTGAAATTTGGAAAAACCTTTTGTTTCAGTTTGAGTCTCTCCCTCTTGCAGCAGTCACACAGCCTGCAGCCTCCAACCTCTGCACACAGCCACAGTCAGCTGCACCTCGTTGATGCACTCAGGCTCCCAAATCAGAGAGCAGCCAATCCCAGTGCTGTACCTGTCCTGGGAGTGTTTGATGGGACAGTGTAGAGGGAGCTTTACTCTGTGTCTAACCCCCGTTTTTTTTTTTTTTTTTTTTTTTTTGGGAGTGTTTGATGGGGGACAGTGTAGAGGGAGCTTTACTCCGTATCTAACACCGTTTTTTTTTTTTTGTAGTGTAGAGGGAGCTTTACTCTGGAGCTAACCCCCGTTTTTTTTTTTACAAGGTGACCTTTATACCCCAGGCCCCTTTTATATTTTTCACATCGAGGGGGCCTTTATCCCTCAGGCCCCCTTTATGTACATATTTACAGTTTTAAAATAACTTTATTAAAACAGATAAATAAACAAAAAACTCAAATTAAAATGCCATTCTCGGCGTCGACGATGCACTCCAGTCCCTGCGGTGCCCACCGGTCGCGGAAGGCCTCAAGCGTACCGGCGGACACCGCATGCTCCTTTTCCAGGGACACCCGGGCGCGAACATAACCGCGGAAGAGGGGCAGGCAATCGGGGAGGACGGAACCCCCGACGGCCCGCAACCTGGACCTGTGAATTGCCACCTTGGCCAGGCCCAGGAGCAGACCGACGAGGAGATCCTCCTCCCGGCCCAAGCCCCTCCGCACCGGGTGCCCAAAGATCAGGAGCGTGGGACTGAAGTGCAGCCAGAATTTGAGGAGCAGCCCCTTCAGATACTCAAATAGGGGCTGCAACCTCGCACACTCCGTATAAATGTGGAACACGGACTCGTCCAGGCCGCAGAAAGTACAGCTGGCCTGGGAGTCCGTGAACCTACTTAAAAGCCTATTGCACGGGACTGCTCTGTGCAGCACCCTCCACCCCAGGTCCCCGATGTAAAGGGGGAAGACTCCCGCGTAGAGAGACCTCCATCGGGGTTTCCCCTCGCCGCCAGATGGCAACGCGGACCGCCAGGGCGTGTCCGGCCGGCTGACGAGGGCGAGGAAGTGGAAAGTGTGCAGGAGCAGCCCGTACAGGAAACCCCTCCGCGCCGATTGGAATGGCACGGAGGGCATTCCCGAGAGGCGGCTCGGGTTGTGCGGGACCGGCTCCCGAGGAGGGTTTCGGGGCCTGGGTCCGATGAGCAGTTCCGGCCCAGCGGGGGTCAGCTCGGCCGGGATCGCTCCGCACTCCCGAGCCCCCTCGCCACCCGCAGTGAGGGGCGTCCCGGGGGTTTCGGCTACTCCTCCGCCCGCCGGACCGTCCCCGGAGTCGGCCGCCCGGACAGCCGAGGCGCTCTCCTCCGCCGGCGGGGGAGCGCCCTGACTGGAGGCGACCATGTTCCAGACTCGGAAAAGATCCCGGTAAAAGACAGGCAACTCCCTCAGAGAGGCGCGGCTAACGGACTCCACCGGGAGCTGCGTGTCGTCTTGAAGGCAGTGACACTGGCGGAAAAAATACGTCGCCAGCGCACACCATCTGGGAGGACGCTCGACGTACAGGTATCTCTGCAGGGTCCGAAGGCGGAGAGTCGCAGCCTGGGTGCGGACGCACACCAGCGACTGACCGCCCTCCTCGATCGGGAGACTCAGGACCGCGGCAGAGACCCAGTGTTTCCTCTTGCCCCAGAAGAAATCGACGAGTTTCTTCTGGATCTTGGTGGCAAATACAGGGGGCGGGGCCAAAGTGACCAACCGGTACCACAGCATGGAGGCCACCAGTTGGTTTATGACCAACGCTCGGCCCCTGTAGGAAAGCACTCGGAGCAGTCCTGTCCAGCGCCCCAGCCGAGCGGTGACTTTCGCCTCCAACTCCTGCCAGTTTGCCGGCCAGGCTTCCTCAGCGGGACTAAGGTGGACTCCCAGATAGAGGAGGTGCGTGGTGCTCCACGCAAAAGGTGTCATCTCCTCCGGCAGGGAGTCCACCCGCCACTGACCAACCAGGAGTCCGGAACATTTCTCCCAATTGATCCTCGCGGAGGACGCGGCAGAAAAGGTCTGCTGGCAGTCGCGCATCCTCCGCAAGTCAACGGGATCTGTGATTGCGAGGAGCACGTCGTCGGCGTAAGCCGAGAGGACGACCCGCATGGCCGGCTCGCGCAGAGCCAATCCCGTCAACCTCCTGCGAAGCAGGCACAGGAAGGGCTCCACGCAGATGGTATACAATTGGCCGGACATGGGGCACCCCTGACGCACTCCTCTCCCAAATCGAAGGGGCGCCGTCAAGGACCCGTTAACTTTGACTAGACACTCTGCGGCGGCGTATAAAAGTCGGACCCGGGACACAAAATGCGGCCCGAGTCCGAAAGCGCGCAGAGTCCCGAAAAGGTAATCGTGATCCACCCTGTCGAACGCCTTCTCCTGATCGAGGGAGAGAAAGGCGACCGACTGACCAGTCCTCTGGGAAAGATGGATCAGGTCCCGGACCAGGTGGATGTTGTCCTGGATGGACCGGCCCGGGACCGTGTAGGACTGGTCGGGGTGGATCATGTGGGCCAGCACGGAGCCCAGGCGGGTAGACATAGCCCGGGCAAAGATCTTATAATCCGTGCTGAGGAGGGAGACCGGACGCCAGTTTTTAAGCAGGCGGAGATCGCCCCTCTTCGGCAGCAGGACGATGACCGCCCTGCGCCACGAGAGGGGCATCTCCCCGGTCGCCAGGCTTTCCCCCAGGACCCGCGCGTAATCGTCCCCCAGGACGTCCCAGAACGCCCTGAGGAACTCCACGGTCAACCCATCCAGCCCTGGGGATTTGCCCCTCGAGAGCTGGTGGAGGGCGCCAGTCAGCTCCGCCAACGTGAGCGGAGCCTCCAATCCTTCGGCGCCCTCCGGTCTGACCTGCGGCAGGTCCTCCCACAAAACTCTGCGCGCATCCTCGCTGGACGGATCCGGAGAGAACAACGCACTGTAATACGTCCGGACCAGGAGGCCCATTCCCTCCGGATCCGTGATGGAGGATCCGTCGTCGGCCAGCAGCTCGACGAGCTGCTTACGGACCCCCCGCCATTTTTCCAGCGAGTAGAAGAAGGGTGAGGCGCGGTCCAAATCTTCCAGGATCTGGATCCGCGACCTCACGTACGCGCCTCGGGACCCTATGAGCTGCAGGTTCCTCAGCGCGCCCTTCTTCTCTTTGTACGCCTGCCACAGGGCCGGGTCCGCGACGGCATGACCGAGGCGGGATTCCAAGTAGAGCACCTCCCTCTCAAGGCGCCCGATCTCGGCTTCCCGCCTCTTGGTCGACCCCTTCGCGTACTCCTGACAGAAGACGCGGATGTGAGTCTTGCCCACATCCCACCATAGCCTCAAGGAGGGGAAGCCCCCCTGCTTCCTTCTCCAGTCGGCCCAGAATCGACAGAACGAGTCCCGAAATCGCACGTCCTCCAGCAGCCGGTTGTTAAAGTGCCAGTACGCGGACCCCGCCCGCGTGCGGAGCGGAGTGAACTCCGCCCACACCAGGCGGTGGTCCGAGCACGGCACCAGCCGCATGGAGGCCGCCGAAACGCGGGAGACGTACGCCTGCGAAATGTAGAGGCGGTCGATTCGCGACCCCCCTCCTCCAGACCTCCATGTGAAGGCGCTGGAGTCGGGATGGAGATTCCGCCAGACGTCCACCAAGTTAAGGGAGCTGATCAGTCCCCTCAACTTCTCCACCGACGCTTGGCCGCGCTGGGGACCGGAGCGATCCCCCACCTCGAGGGTGCAGTTAAAATCCCCCCCGAGGATGATGCACTCGCCGCTATCGATGGAGCTCAAGAGAGCGGACACTTCTTCAAAGAAGCGCGCTTGCAAAGCGCCGGGCCTGGGCGCGTACACGTTCACAAAGTGGAGCGGCACGCTACCCAGGCGAACGGCGAGGTGGAGCAAGCGGCCCGGCACTAGCTCCTTGACCCCCAAGATCTCCGGCTGAAAAGTCGGGGCCAACAAGATAGCCACCCCACTAGAAATAGGGGTGAGGTGACTCATGTAGACCCCACCCTGCCACTCCAGGAGCCAGGTGGCTTCGTCTCCCGGAACGGTGTGGGTTTCCTGCAGAAAGCTCACCGCGTATCTCCCTTCCCTAAGGACTGAGAGATTGTGAAATCTGCGGTGAGCCCCTCTGCTGCCGTTGATGTTGAGGCTGGCTATGGTTATCTTCATGTCAAAGGTACTTAAAACCCGTCACCAACAGCTCACTGTGAGGAGGGAGTGGAAGTGCACCTGGCCCTCCACTCCCCCAGCAACCCATTGAGGAA
Organism: Heterodontus francisci; assembly: GCF_036365525.1. NCBI lineage: Eukaryota > Metazoa > Chordata > Chondrichthyes > Heterodontiformes > Heterodontidae > Heterodontus > Heterodontus francisci. The sequence continues at coordinate 3,765,966 of NC_090374.1, read as the reverse complement.
CACATTAAAACGGCGCCTCTCAACCAGTTTCACGTCCGCGCGCTTGCCCGCTATCTTAAGGGCGGCACGGACGGACTGGATGATCAGCGCCAGATTCGACCAACGGTCGAGGGCCAGCTGAACTTTATTGCGGCAACCCCTGCAAGCCGCGAGGAAATCCCGGAGTTCCGCCGTGGGGATGAGAGGAGATTCGGTGGGAGGCACGAGGGACTCCACCACCTCACTGGCGATGGAATCAAGATCATCCTCCGTGCCCCGCACCGAATCCCCATCCTCCTCCGGGTCGTCACCGCCAGCGGCCAACACATCCACCACACACTGTGGGGCGGACGTCCCGGCCGCGCCAGCTGGTCCCGCCTCCGTCACGATCCCACCCCCAGGATCGATGGCGGAGGAGTCCTCTCTGGGTTCTATTGTGAAACTGGAGCCTGTAGGCACCAGCGGTTCAGGACCCCCCTCCACCTCCATCCCCAGGCCAATGACTGGTCCAGGGGAGACAGAAGTTCCGGACTCCGGGAAACCAGCCGGAGCCGAGACTGGAGGCGGCGAGAGGAGGCCATCTCCCGCTCCGCCAGCACCCACAGGCCCAGCAGATGGGGCAGCATTCTCAGTTATAACTGGGTCGGGTGTCTCCTGGTTGGTGGTGGACTCCGGCTGGGAGGCCCGACCCTCTGGGGCCTCGCCCTCCCCTTCATTCAGGACACCCGACCCAGTCGCAGTGGCGGAATGGGCGGTTTCCCCAGGCTCCCCCACCACAAGCAGGGCCCCACTTACTCCTTCAGGAGGGGCCTCACGTACCGGGGCCATCCCCTCCCCTCCATCCTGAGGAATAGGGAGCACCTGCCCGGACTTTGCAGCCTTGGTGGTGGCGGTAGGGGGCACCTGAGGACCAGAAACAGGAGGCAGCTCCCCTCCAACAGATGGGCCCTGCACCTCAGGGCCCTGTGTTATTTCTGTGGAGGGGTGCCTTCTCCTCTTTTTCGCACTTGGGCGCGGAGACTCAGAGACCTCCATGTCATCAGAGGCCTCCGCCTCCGCACCCTTTTTTCCTTTTTTAGTCACCCTGGGCCTGAGCCCAGCCCTGGGACAGGTGGATTCCATGGGAATGGGCTTTGGGCTGAGCTCAGGCTCGGGTTGAGTCAAAGTGTCCAGGGGACGCGCCTCACGATGTTTCTTTTTTCCCCGCGTCTTCCTTCCGCTCGGACGGACGCTCCCCTCCCCGCCAGAGGCTGTGAAAACCACAGCCTCCGGAACCGACTGTGCGGTGTCTGTTGGATCTGCGGGGGGAGTGGGAGGAGGTGCTGTGGAACCACTCTGGGCCGCTGAGGTGGAGCTGGCGGCCGGGAGTTTGGGGCAGTTCTTACGAACATGCCCCACCCCCTTGCAGACGTGGCACCACGCTCCATCCGAGGTCCAGAAGACGCGGTAGGCCGTCCCCTGAAACTCTATACCGAAGTGGCCCTCCAAGACCTCCTCCCGCGCCAGCTGCATGAATAGCTGGCGGCGGAAGGAGTAGACATGTCGGAGGCTGTGCTCCCGAAGACCGAGCGGGACTGGGGTGATCCCTGACCTCACCTCCCCCAGAAAGTGTAGATGGGGGAGGAGGAGCTCATCAGGAATAAAGGGTGGGACGTTCGACAAGGTTACCCGATGTGCAGTGGCCCCCAGAGGGTCCACTGGCAGGAAAATCCCACGCACTGTGAGCCCCGTACTTAGGGCGAGGGACACAGCCCGCTCGGTCTTCAGGAAGAACACAGCCTTCCCATACATCTTTGAGGCTGCAACAATGGCCGAGGGGCCGACAACCACGGCCATTGCCTTAACACAAGCCTCAATAGTCATATTAGGATGGGTGTAACTCTTCACCCCATGCTTTGATGTTAAGATTTTAAATTGTGACGGGGCCACAGGAGCAGCTGTCGCAGCTGCTGCAGCATAGGAGGGCCCCGCCACCGGAGAGGACTGAGAAGTCATGGGGTGGAAGAGTTACAGGCACTTTGCTGAGAGAAAAAAAAAGAAAAGAGCAAATACAATAAATCAAAAATGTAACACTTAAAGGATGTAGCACAGGGGAAGAGGCTGAGGGAGAGGAAGGCCAAGAGGAATCAGTCTTTGTTAGTATTGCACAAGTCTTGTAGCTGGTCTTCCAGTTGGGAGGGTGGGGTGATGTCTTCACCTGGGTCAGCTGTAAGCTGCCCAGGCACACGCCTCCTTCGATGTTCAGATAATAAGTCTCTTCACCTGGGCAGCTCCAGCTGTCCCAGGCTTAATAGTTGGGGTGGGGAGGGAGCTCCCTATCCAAAGATGTTAAACACAGGAGCTCCCTATTGAACAATACAGCCCCACCCAAGGTCTTCAGGTCTCTTCTTTCCCCACCCCCAACAATCAATGAAAAAGACTTTCAGTACCAAGCAAACTCACAAAAAGAGCTTCCAGTTCTCTGCCTTCCTTCCTTTGTTGAAATTTGGAAAAACCTTTTGTTTCAGTTTGAGTCTCTCCCTCTTGCAGCAGTCACACAGCCTGCAGCCTCCAACCTCTGCACACAGCCACAGTCAGCTGCACCTCGTTGATGCACTCAGGCTCCCAAATCAGAGAGCAGCCAATCCCAGTGCTGTACCTGTCCTGGGAGTGTTTGATGGGACAGTGTAGAGGGAGCTTTACTCTGTGTCTAACCCCCGTGATGTACCTGTCCTGGGAATGTTTGATGGGACAGTGTAGAGGGAGCTTTACTCTGTGTCTAACCCCCGTGATGTACCTGTCCTGGGAATGTTTGATGGGACAGTGTAGAGGGAGCTTTACTCTGTGTCTAACCCCCGTGATGTACCTGTCCTGGGAATGTTTGATGGGACAGTGTAGAGGGAGCTTTACTCTGTGTCTAACCCCCGTGATGTACCTGTCCTGGGAGTGTTTGATGGGACAGTATATATTTTTTAATTTAATATTGTCCTCTTTTTCAGACAACCTCAGTCCCTGCTCTTGAGCGCCGAACATAACCATTCTGCTGACTCTTCTACCTCTGAAAATGACCCAATGAGACAGCGGTTCTCCCTGGCAGCTCACCCCCGCCTCCCCTACCTCATCGTATCCGATGGTTACATGTTTACTGTGCTGCGTTTTGCGGAGAATTATTCTGCTTCATCTGTTCTGAAGACCCTGCTGCTGGATGTGACCCAGGGTCTGGATGATGTACGACACTTACTGATGAGCTCTGAGGTACATAACGAGCGGCAACCTTAAATACAGACCAGTGTGTCTCCTTAAATACTGAGGTAGTTTCTTTTATTCGTTCATGAAATGTGAGCATCACTGGCAAGGCCAGCATTTATTGCCCATCCCTAATTGCCCTTAAGAAGGTAGTGGTGAGCCGTGTTCTTGAACCGCTGCAGTTCTTGTGGTGTAGGTACATCCACAGTGCTGTTAGGAAGGGAGTTCCAGGATGATTGTGGTTGTTGGAGGTCAATCATCTGAGCTTCAGGACATGACTGCAGGAATTCCTCAGGGTAGTGTCCGAGGCCCAACCATCTTCAGCTGCTTCATCAATGACCTTCCTTCAATCATAAGGTCAGAAGTGGGGATGTTCACTGATGATTGCACAATGTTCAGCATCATTCGTGACTCCTCAGATACTGAAGCAGTCCATGTAGAAATGCAGCAAGACCTGGACAATATCCAGGCTTGGGCTGATATGTGGTAAGTAACATTCACACCACACAAGTGCCAGCAATGACCATCTCCAACAAGAGAGATTCTAACCATCTCCCCTTGACATTCAGTGGCATTACCATCACTGAATCCCCAACTATCAACATCCTAGGGGTTACCATTGACCAGAAACTGAACGGGAATAGCCAAATAAATACCGTGGCTACAAGAGCAGGTCAGAGGCTGCTAGAAAGCCAGTGGCAAGTAACTCACCTCCTGACTCTGAAAAGCCTGTCCACCATCTACAAGGCACAAGTCAGGAGTGTGATGGAATACTCTCCATTTGCCCGGATGGGTGCAGCTCCAACAACACTCAAGAAGCTCGACACCATCCAGGACAAACCAGCCCTCTTGATTGGCACACCATCCACAAACATTCACTCCCTCCACCACCGACGCACAGTGGCAGCAGTGTGTACCATCTACAAGATACACTGCAGCAGCACATCAAGGCTCCTTCCAAACCCAGGACCTCTACTACTTAGAAGGACAAAGGGCGGCAGATGCATAGGAACAACAGCACCTGCAAGTTCCCCTCCAAGCCACACACTATCCGAACTAAAACTCTACACAGTACTTTCGGTGTGGTCTCACCAAAGCCCTGTACAGTTGTAATGAAATTTTCCTACTTTTATACTCCATCTCCCTTGCATTTTCCTTCCTAATTACTTGCTGTACCTGCATACTCACATTTTGTAATTCATGTACAGAACACCCAGATCCCTCTGTATCGCATCATTCTGCAGTCTCTTTCCATTTAAGTAATCTGCTTTTCTATTCCTGCCAAAATGGATAACCTCACATTTTCCCACATTATACTCCATCTGCCAAATTTTTATCCTCTCGCATAACCTATCTGTATTCCTTTACAGGCACGTTCCTACCTATCTTTGTATCGTCAGCAAATTTGGCTGCAATACACGCAGTCCCTTCATCCAAGTCATTGATATATATTGTAAATAGTTCAGGCTCCAGCACTGATCCCTGTGGTACTCCACTAGTTAGTTTGCCAACCTGATAATGCCCCATTTATCCCCACTCTCTGTTTCCTGTTAGTTAGCCAATCCGCTATCCATACTAATACATTACCCCCGTTACGACCTGGTGCGAAAGGTGTCAAGGGGTTTGTTACTATCTTCACTTGGTTTTATTATAACAGGGTTTAATTTTAAACGCACTGTTTTGAGCTCCCCCTTTGTGAATCCTTGTTCACAACTTTCCAATTCTAAGGCAATGAAATGAGTACAAACAGGCTTTCTGTGGTTTAGTTTAGAGATACAGCACTGAAACAGGCCCTTCGGCCCACCGAGTCTGTGCCGGCCATCAACCACCCATTTATACTAATACTACACTAATCCCATATTCCTACCACATCCCCACCTGTCCCTATATTTCCCTGCCACCTACCTATACTAGGGGCAATTTATAATGGCCAATTTACCTATCAACCTGCAAGTCTTTTGGCATGTGGGAGGAAACCGGAGCACCCGGAGAAAACCCACGCAGACACAGGGAGAACTTGCAAACTCCACACAGGCAGTACCCAGAATTGAACCCGGGTCGCTGGAGCTGTGAGGCTGCGGTGCTAACCACTGCGCCACTGTGAAGATGAAATTTATTAAACTTTAAACTCTAATGAGGTTAACGCCTACGGGTATACGACGTGCCAACGCTAGCATGCACACGCGATACACACATGCAAGTAGGGACAGAAAACAGCAGAAGATAAGTAGAACAGTTTGAGGCAATATCTTGTTACTGTTTCTCGAACTCAATTGAAGATATGGTCTTGCATTTCATTGGGGCTCAGTATTCGGCTTAAACCTTGTTCATGTAGGAGACTGTTCTCTCTTTGAGTTTACGTGTCTTCACAAGATTCAGTTCCGTAGGAAAGAGATGGAGGCAGGCAGAGAGGAGAGGAGATGTTTTCAGTCCATGTGCTCACGGAGTTCTGAGTTCAAAATCTGTTTTTCCAGTTTAAAACTCCCCTAGTTGGCCAGCAGGTGGTCACATGACTGACTGGTTTGACCAGGTCTCTCTCTCTCTAGTGGAAGGCAGGGACTGGCTCACTTTATTTTCACATTGTTTGGTACTATGCAAATCTCTTTCCAGTCAGGGGCTTGCAATTTTTAAGTTTTAATGTTCCTGTGGCGAAATAATGTGTACCTCAGTCTTGGCAGGTGGGGGGTTTGCCTGACACCCCCAACACCATGCGCTCTTATCTTGTGTAGTAACCTTTTATGTGGTACCTTAGCAAATGCCTTTTGGAAATCCAAATACACTACATCTGCTGGCTCCCCTTTATCCACCCTGCTTGTTACATCCTCAAAGAACTCGAATCAATTTGTCAAACACGATTTCCCTTTCACAAAACCATATTAACTCTGCTCGAGTATATTTTGACTTTCTAAATGAATTCTTGATTTTTACAGCTTGTTTCTCACTTGATCCAGGAAACCATTCCATTCATTGGCGAAACAGTTTGAACTCAGACACTATGTCTGATGCCTTCCAATCCGTGATTGGACACTTGAATGCAATTTTCTTGATGATCTTGCTTTTTTACGAATATAGGCTTTTTCACAGGTTTTCCTTTTGCCAGGCATAGTTTTTTCACAGGCCTGTTTTTTCTTAACATATCTTTCTCTCTGCGCAGCGTGCATTTTTTTTTTTATTCATTCATGGGATGTGGGTGTAGCTGGCAAGGCCAGCATTTATTGCCCATCCCTAATTGCCTTTGAACTGAGTGGCTATCTAGGCCATTTCAGAGGGCAATGACATTGCTGTGGGTCTAGAATCACATGTAGGTTGGACTGGGTAAGGACAGCAGATTTCCTTCCCGGAAGGACATTAGTGAACCAGATGGGTTTTTACAACAATCGACAATGGTTTCATGGTCACCATTAGACTTGCTTTTTAATTCCAGATTCATTAATTGAATTCAAATTTCACCATCGGATGTGGTGGGATGAACATTAGCTTGGGGGTCTAGATTACTAGTCCAGTGACACTACCACTACGTACAGCCTCCCTTGCATTATCGGCAGCTGCCACAGCCAGCCTTTTACTCTGTGCTGGGACTCTCCAGTGACGCATTGAGCTCTTCCCGCTCTTTTAGCTTAAGCCCTGCCCACAAAGCTGTCAGCGCGAGAAAGCTGATGCAGTAATGACTGCGCTGCTTTCTCTCTCGATTTCTGGCCCACTGCCAGATTAGTTGAAAGCTCCGATCCCATGGCGATTGTCCTTTACTCATAGAGTTTTAACATCATCTGGGTCTTGTCTGCAATCCCAGCTCTATGCACTGTGTGGGGTCTTCTGAGGAATTTTCAGCCACTCCTGGTAAGCAATCTGCTGCCACTTTGTTCTTTTTTGGTGTGGTTCAGAAGTTCCAAGACGCTGTCAATCACCTGTACTTGGTGTGTTTTGAAAATTTCTTCAGTGCTGTCAACATGCTACACTTGGTGTTCTATAGAAAATCCCAAACTCTGCCACCATATTCTATTTGTTCCTTTAGTGCATAAATTATTCTAAGATTCACTGGAGTACAAATAATATACTAAGAATACTGGAACATATATATTCACAACTAATACAGGAGCATATCTCTTATTTCTTCTTTGGCCTCCTTGTCTCGAGAGACAATGGGTAAGCGCCTGGAGGTGGTCAGTGGGTTGTGGAGCAGCGCCTGGAGTGGCTATAAAGGCCAATTCTAGAGTGACAGACTCTTCCACAGGCGCTGCAGAAAAATTTGTTTGTTGGGGCTGTTACACAGTTGGCTCTCCCCTTGCGCTTCTGTCTTTTTTTCTTGCCAACTGCTAAGTCTCTTCGACTCGCCACACTTTAGCCCTGCCTTTATGGCTGCCCGCCAGCTCTGGCGATCGCTGGCAACTGACTCCCACGACTTGTGATCAATGTCACAGGACTTCATGTCGCGTTTGCAGACGTCTTTAAAGCGGAGACATGGACGGCCGGTGGGTCTGACACCAGTGGCGAGCTCGCTGTACAATGTGTCTTTGGGGGTTCTGCCATCTTCCATGCAGCTCACATGGCCAAGCCATCTTAAGCGCCGCTGACTCAGTAGTGTGTATAAGCTGGGGATGTTGCCTGCCTCGAGGACTTCTGTGTTGGAGATACAGTCCTGCCACCTGATGCCAAGTATTCTCCGGAGGCAGCGAAGATGGAATGAATTGAGACTCCGCTCTTGGCTGACATACGTTGTCCAGGCCTCGCTGCCATAGAGCAAGGTACTGAGGACACAGGCTTGATACACTCGGACTTTTGTGTTCCGTGTCAGTGCGCCATTTTCCCACACTCTCTTGGCCAGTCTGGACATAGCAGTGGAAGCCTTTCCCATGCGCTTGTTGATTTCTGCATCTAGAGACAGGTTACTGGTGATAGTTGAGCCTAGGTAGGTGAACTCTTGAACCACTTCCAGAGCGTGGTCGCCAATATTGATGGATGGAGCATTTCTGACGTCCTGTCCCATGATGTTCGTTTTCTTGAGGCTGATGGTTAGGCCAAATTCGTTAGAGGCAGCCGCAAACCTGTCAATGAGACTCTGCAGGCACTCTTCAGTTTGAGATGTTAAAGCAGCATCGTCAGCAAAGAGGAGTTCCCTGATGAGGACTTTCCGTACTTTGGTCTTCGCTCTTAGACGGGCAAGGTTGAACAACCTACCCCTGATCTTGAGTGGAGGAAAATTCCTTCTTCTGAAGCCTTGAACGCATGTGAGAGCAGCAGGGAGAAGAAAATCCCAAACAGTGTGGGTGCGAGAACACAGCCCTGTTTCACGCCACTCAGGATAGGAAAGGGGTCTGATGAGGTGCCGCTATGCTGAATTGTGCCTTTCATATTTTTTTTAGATTAGAGATACAGCACTGAAACAGGCCCTTCGGCCCACCGAGTCTGTGCCGAACATCAACCACCCATTTATACTAATCCTACACAAATCCCATATTCCTACCAAACATCCCCACCTGTCCCTACATTTCCCTACCACCTACCTACACTAGTGACAATTTATAATGGCCAATTTACCTATCAACCTGCAAGTCTTTTGGCTTGTGGGAGGAAACCGGAGCACCCGGAGAAAACCCACGCAGACACAGGGAGAACTTGCAAACTCCACACAGGCAGTACCTGGAATCGAACCCGGGTCCCTGGAGCTGTGAGGCTGCGGTGCTAACCACTGCGCCACTGTGCCGCCCTAAATATTGTCATGGAATGAGGTGATGATACTTAGTAGCTTTGGTGGACATCCGATCTTTTCTAGTAGTCTGAAGAGATCACGTCTGCTGACGAGGTCAAAGGCTTTGGTGAGATCAATGAAAGCAAGGTAGAGGGGCATCTGTTGTTCGCAGCATTTCTCCTGTATCTGAAGAAGGGAGAACAGCACGTCAATGGTCGATCTCTCTGCACAAAGCCACACTGTGCCTCAGGGTAGACGTGCTCGGCCAGCTTCTGGAGCCTGTTTAAAGCGACTCGAGCAAAGACTTTCCTCACTATGCTGAGCAGGGAGATTCCACGGTAGTTGTTGCAGTCACCGTGGTCACCTTTGTTTTTATAGAGGGTAATGCTATTGGTATCGCGCATGTCCTGTGGTACTGCTCCCTCGTCCCAGCACAGGCAAAGCAGTTCATGTAGTGCTGAGAGTATAGCAGGCTTGGCACTCTTGATTATTGCAGGGGTAATGCCGTCCTTTAGTGCATAAATTATTATAAGATTCACTGGAGTACAAATAATATACTAAGAATACTGGAACATATATATTCACAACTAATACAGGAGCATACCTACAGTGCCGTTACTCTGTTAGTGTACACCCACAGCTCGCTAGTCATGTGTGACACGACATCACATGGTGACTCTCTACTTACAGTCTCTTAAAGTGATCCGACAACACCCATAACCTGCAAGTTCCCCTCCTAATCACACACCATCCTGACTTGGAAACTATATCGCTGTTCCTGTGCTGTCGCTGGGTCAAATTTCTGGAACTCCCTCCCTACAGCACTGAAGGTGAACCTACAGCACATGCAGTGGTTCACCACCACCTTCTCAAGGGCAATTAGGAATGGGCAATAAATGCTGGCCTTGCCAGCGATGCCCTCATCCCCTGAATGACTGAAAGAAAAACCCACTTCAAGGTCAGTTTATCTTTCCTGAGGTTTGTTGCCCAGAATTGAATGCAGGTATAAAACATTGGCTCAGCTTCAACCGGAGTATTGTGTTCAGTTCTGGGCATTGCACTTAGGATGAATCTGAATGCTTTAGAGAGGGTGCAGAAAAGATTTATGAGAATGAGTCCAGGGTTGAGGGAGGTAGATTGGAGAAACTGGGTTAAAAGCAAAATACTGCGGATGCTGGAAATCTGAAATAAAAACAAGAAATGCTGGAAATACTCAGCAGGTCTGGCAGCATCTGTGGAGAGAGAAGTAGACTGTTTCAACTCTGCTTCTCTCTCCACAAATGCTGCCCGACCTGCTGAGTATTTTCAGCATTTCTTGTTTTTATTGTGGAGAAACTGGGGTTGTTCTCCTTGGAGATGAGAATGTTGACATCGAGGGATATGGGAACAGTGGGGAAAAATGGCGTAGAGGTAGATGATCAACCATGATCTGTTAGAATGGTGGAGCAGGCTCGACGGGCCGAATGGCCTATTGCTGCTATTTCCTATGATTCTACGAGAGGAGATTTGATAGAAGTTTTCAAAATCATGAGTCTAGACACAGTAGATAGACAGAAACGGTTCCCATTGGCGGAAGGGTTGAGAACCAGAGGAGACACATTTAAGGCGAATGGCAAAAGAACCAACTGCGACATGAGGAAAAACTTTTTTAACCAATCGATTGGTTAGGACCTGGAACGCATTGCCTGACAGTGTTCTGGAGACAAATTCAATCGTGGCTTTCAAAAGGGAATTGGATAATTATCTGAAGAAAAAAGATTTGCAGGGCTGCAGTGAAAAGGCGCGGGAGTGGGATAGCTGAGTTGCTTTTGCAAAGAGCCAGGACTGACATGAGGGGCAGATTGGCCTCCTTGTGTGCTGTAACAATTATATATGATACAGTGCTCCAGATGAGATCTGACCAAGTTTCTATAAAATTGAAACATCAGTTCCTCACTTTTGAATTCAATCCTCCTTGAATTAAAGACCAACATTCCATTCACCTTTTTGTGGCAGTGCACTAGCTTTTAGTGATTTGTGTTCATGGACACCTACATCTATTTTCTCCTCCACAACCTTCTAGACTGTCACCATGAAGAAAACATTCCAATTTGCCACTCTCAGATCCAAAGTGACCAAGACCTCACACATTGAACTCCATCTGCCATAGTTTTACACACTCAGTCTGTCTATGTCTCTTTGTAATTCCCTCCTCTCATTTACACATCTCTTAACTTAGTGCCATCTGCAAACCTGACGATACAATACTCTATTTCCTCATCCAAATCATTAATATATACGGTGAAAAGCTGAGGCCCCAGTACAAATTCCCAGGGAACATCACTTGTCACAATTGCCACTCAAAAGAACAAACCCTTTATCCTGTCTCTTTGTCTTCAACTTCCCAAACCAATTATCGAGATATTTTATCCTGTCCCTTTAATTCCCTGCGCTTTGATTTTTATTGATAATCTCTTGTATGGAACAGTATCAAATGTCTTTTGGAAATCCATATAGAAACATGTATAGGCAACCCCCACCACTATCCACCATGCAAGTGACCTCTTCAAGAAATATAACTGGACTACTCAGACATGACCTGCCTTCACTAATCCATGCTGATTCTCTGGTACAATCTGTATGTTCTATTTGCAGCACAAAGATGTGAACTGCTGTTTACAGCCCATGTCTTCCCTAAAAAGAAGTGTCCTGCAGGGGCTGGGTACACAAGGGTCTGGAACGTGGACGTCCCCTTCATTCTTACAGGATGCGACACCAGCAGGCGGTCAGGTAAAGCTCACATCAGTGCAACGTTTGCTGTCCATTGACAAGATTTTACCTACGTGCTAGCTCTTATATAGTTAAAATCACTACAGAGAGTTTGAGCAGATGTTAGTGATTGGCTACTACTTGCTGTCATTAGAGGGCCCAGTGAGCTCATGCAGCAGTGTTTCTGGTGGCACAGCATGGGTATTGCAGCACTGTAGTTTGCTCTGTGCTTCACCAGAGAGTTTGTGTGGGTTTTTGTGACTAGGGAGGAGGAGATCATGCCTTGTCAACCTATCTCTGATACAGGAGGTGGAAGTGAGCTCTGACGACATTCTCACGTTAAGAAATGACAAGCATTGTTAGCTGTTGGTGTGGGACTGGAGTCACATATAGGTCCAGATTGGGTAAGGACGGCAGATTTCTTTCCCTAAAGGACTTAGTGAACCAGATGGGGTTTTACGACAATCTGACAGCTTTATCATCATTTATTATTTCCATATTTGCATAAACTGAATTCAAATTCTCAAACTAATGGTGGAATTTGAACTCATATTCTCTAGATTCTCAATCCAGGCTAGTGCCACCACAAAACACTGGCCTGTGCTATACTGCGTCTTCAGTGGCATGGGACTCCTGCTCACCTGACGATCACGCTGATCACAGCTGCATTTCCAGCCTTAGGAGATTTGCTATGCAGGCGTTGGGCTCTCTGCCCTTCTGAGGGGAAGACCTAATGCTCTGGGGATGAGGGGGCACATTTGTGGGGAGGGTGCCTGTGGCAGCAAAAGGACAAACATGAGTTGCTTGCCAATGAAATCAAAGCTTCACTGATGGGACCTATATGACTGTTTACACAGTGCACTTCCCAAAGAACACCCTCGGCTGGTTAACCAGCACTGTGTACTGGGACCTGAGGCAGTGCTTCCCTTAGTCTCATCCATTTCCATCTTCACTCTGTCCACATGGGCAGAGTGTATCCCAACCTTTACTCTCCTCAAGTCTACTCAAACATGAGCAGGGCTGGGTGAAAAATCTGGCCACTTATCTGGTCTTGTAGCTGATTTCTGTTCTTTGTAATTTGCTGTGTGCAAATAGACTGCAGTGTTTTTCTACAAAACAACCATGATTACACTTCACATGTAATTCCTCAGCTGTGAAGCACTTTGCGACATCCCGAGGAAGTTGAAAGGCTGGGAGTGTACTACAGGTCTCCAAACAGTCAGGCAGTGATAGAGGAGCAGATATGTAGGCAAATCTCAGAAAGGTGCAAAAATAATAGGGTAATAATAGTAGGAGATTTCAACTTCCCCTATATTAGAGGGGATAGTCTTAGTGCAAAAAGCTTAAAAGGGGCGGAATTCTTCAAGTGCATTCAGGAGAGCTTTTTTGAGCCAGCACGTAGAGAGTCCGACAAGTGGAGGAGCGGTACTGGACTTAATCCTAGGGAATGAAGCCGGACAAGTGGTAGAAGTGGCAGTGGGGGAGCATTTCGGGGATAATGACCATAACTCTGTAAGATTTAAGGTTGTTATGGAAAAGGACAGAGAGGGACCAGAAATACGAGTACCGAATTGAGGGAAGGCAGATTTCAATATGATAAAACAGGATCTGGCCAAAGTGAACCAGGAGCAGCTTCTTATAGGAAAGGCTACATCAGACCAGTGGGAGTTATTTAGAAGGGAAATTGTGAGAGTTCAGGTGCAGCATGTTCCTGTAAAGGTGAAGAGTAGGACCAACAAGTCCAGGGAACCCTGGATGCCAAGGGATATAGAGGATTGGATAAGGGAAAAAAAGGAGGCGTATGGCAGATTCGGAGTGCTGAAAACAGCGGAGGCCCTAGAGGAGTATCGAAAGTGTAGAAGGGTACTTAAAAAAGTAATTAAGAGAGCGAAGAGGGACATGAAAAATCACTGGCAGACAAGATAAAGGAAAATCCTAAGGCGTTTTATAAGTATGTTAGGGGCAAGAGGATAACTAGGGAAAAAGTGGGGCCCAGTAGGGATCAAAGAGGCAATCTGTGTGTGGAACCGGAGGGCAGAGGTGAGGTTTTGAACGATTACTTTTCATCTGTGTTCACTGTGGAGAAGGACAATATAGGTGGGGTGGTGGGGGGGTATTGTGATATACTTGAACAAATTAGCATTGTAAAGAAGGAAGTATTAGATGTTTTAGCGGGCTTAAAGGTGAATAAATCCCCAGGCCCAGATGAGATGTATCCCAGGCTGTTATGTGAGGCAAGGGAGGAGATAGCAGGGGCTCTGACACAAATTTTCAGATCCTATCTGGCCACAGGAGAGGTGCCAGAGGACTGGAGGACAGCGAATGTGGTACCATTATTCAAGAAGGGTAGCGGGGATAAGCCAGGTAATTACAGGCTGGTGAGTCTAACATCAGTGGTTGGGAAACTATTGGAAAAAATTCTGAGAGACAGGATTAATCTCCACTTGGAGAGGCAGGGATTAATCAGGGATAGTCAGCCTGGCTTTGTCAGGGGGAGATTGTGTCTAACTAACTTGATTGAATTTTTCGAGGTGGTGACTAGATGTGTATATGAGGGTAAAACAGTTGATGTAGTCTACATGAACTTAAGTAAGGCTTTTGATAAGGTCCCGCATGGGAGATTGGTTAAGAAAGTAAGAGCCCATGGGATCCAGGGCAATTTGGTAAATTGGATTCAAAATTGGCTTAGTGGAAGGAGGCAGAGGGTGATGGTAGAGGGTTGTTTTTGCGAATGGAGGCCTGTGACCTGTGGGGTACCACAGGGATCGGTGCTGGGACCCTTGCTGTTTGTAGTGTACATTAATGATTTAGATGTGAATATAGGAGATATGATCAGTAAGTTCACAGATGACATGAAAATTGATGGTGTCGTAAACAGTGAGGAGGAAAGCCTGAGATTACAGGACGATGTAGATGGGCTGGTAAGATGGGCAGAGCAGTGGCAAATGGAGTTTAATCCTGAGAAGTGTGAGGTGATGCATTTTGGAAGGACTAACAAGGCAAGGGAATATACAATGGATGGCAGGACCCGAGGAAGTACAGAAGGTCAGAGGGATCTTGGTGTACTTGTCCATAGATCACTGAAGGCAGCAGCACAGGTAGATAAGGTAGTTAGGAAGGCATATGGATACTTGCCTTTATTAGCCGAGGCATAGAATATAAGAGCAGGGAGGTTATGATGGAGCTGTATAAAATGCTGGTTAGGCTGCAGCGGAGTACTGTGTACAGTTCTGGGCACCACACTATAGGAAGGATGTGATTGAACTGGAGAGGGTGCAGAGGAGATTCACCAGGATGTTGCCTGGGCTGGAGCATTTCAGTTATAAAGAGAGACTGGATAGATTAGATTAGATTAGAGATACAGCACTGAAACAGGCCCTTCGGCCCACCGAGTCTGTGCCGAACATCAACCACCCATTTATACTAATCCTACACTAATCCCATATTCCTACCAAACATCCCCACCTGTCCCTATATTTCCCTACCACCCACCTATACTAGTGACAATTTATAATGGCCAATTTACCTATCAACCTGCAAGTCTTTTGGCTTGTGGGAGGAAACCGGAGCACCCGGAGAAAACCCACACAGACACAGGTAGGCTAGGGTCGTTTTCCTTAGAGCGGAGAAGGCTGAGAGCGGGCCTGATTAAGGTATACAAAATTATGAGGGGCATTGATAGGATAGATAGGAAGAAACTTTTTCCCTTAGCGGAGAGCTGAATTAACTGGGGGCCATAGATTTAAGGTAAGGGGCAGGATGTTTAGAGGGAATTTGAGGAAACATTTTTTCACCCAGAGGGTGGTTGGAATCTGGAACACACTGCTTGAAGAGGTGGTTGAGGCAGGGACCCTCACAACATTTAAGAAGTATTTAGATGAGCACTTGAAACGCCATAGCATACAAAGCTACGGGCCAAGTGCTGCGAAGTGGGATTAGTTTTGGACGGGTACTTGATGGTCGATGCAGGTATGTTGGGCTGAAGGGCCTGTTTCTGTGCTGTAAAATTTTGACTCTTATGTTCTTCGTATGGTTCTCAAACATTTCCAAGAATTTCCTGCAGAATTACTGACTTGAAAGTGCCGTGACTGTTGGAGGTAAATGAGGCAGACGTTTTTGTGCACAGCTAGGAGATGAATGAACAGTTTTATGATGGTATTGGTTGAGGGAGGAATATTGGTCAGGACATTGGGAAAAATTCCTGCTGTTCTAGTAGTGCAGTGGGATCTTTAATAACCACAGGAACAGGCAAGTAGAATCTTCCTTTAACATCTTAGCCAAAGCACAGCACCTCTGATCATGTACTGCACTGGAATTCCAGCGTAGACCATGTGCTGAGGCCCTCCCAGGTCCTGACAGAGCTGCTGTATTTTCCTCCTTGCTGTATTTTTATCTGCTTTCATTTTGCAGACTGATGAAGATGATGATTCTGGTGACGCCGCTCCATGCCCTACTGATTATGCCAGGTCCCAGAACTCCGATCCCAGCACCATGGAGCAGGGCCACTTGGAGTTCGCCTCCATGTTCGACACCCTGCACGCCAAGCAAGGGGGACAATCAGACCATCTTGAGGCCATATTCAGACGGATCCAGAACAGCTTGTTGACAGCCTGGAGCTTAGGAGTTTCTATGAAGAGGATAGAGGGCAGGGACCTGCTGCTTCAGTACACGGTTCAGGCCTTTCTACAGTTTGCTCGCCTGCTTCCATTTGCCCCAGCCACTCTCCCAAGCTCGGTCATAAATAGGAAGAATAAACTGGTGCAAAAAGCTCTGAGGAGGAGCCCTGGGACCTATAGGATGTTGCAGCTCTTGCGCTACTGTCTGTCTGTCCTGTACTGGGACACGGTGCACAAGCATTCACTGGTACCCGCGGTAAGGCTCTCGGCGGAGATTGTGAAGTTAATTCTCTCTCAAAAATTAGGGCCAACCTCGTTTTCACAGTCATTCCTCAGCAGTCTCTTGGTACTTAAGCTGGCATCTGTGCATCTGGACGCAGTGTACTCCCTCCAATCTGAGGTCTCCTTGGATCTCCAAGGGGATATGGTGCCCAACTCTCTCCTAATGCCTATGTCCTATCCAGTTGATCCCAGGGAGAAGTGTTCTGCCCTCATGCTACTGGAGCTGCCAAATCAAACCGTGCAAACCATTCGACAGCCATCACACAGGTAGGAGCAAAACTCAGTAATCCAAATAGACAATTATCTCACAGGAACTGGATTCAGGTATCAAAACATTAGATTTCATCCAGTACAGTCCTACACCTTCTTCAAAAGCGAGTGACAATTAAAGAGGGGGATTGGGAGAGTGGTCTGATGAGGGACAGTTTAAGTGGGGGATTGGGGGAATGGTTTGTTTATTTTATTATTTGTTCATGGGAAGTGGGTGTCGCTGGCTAGGCCAGCATTTATTACCCATCCTTAATTGCCCTTCAGAAGGTGGTGGTGAGCTGCCTTCTTGAACCACTGCAGTCCTTGGGGTGTAGGTACACCCACAGTGCTGTTAGGAAGGGAGTTCCAAGGTCTTGACCCAGCAACAGTGAAGGAACGGCGATATAGTTCCAAGTCAGGATGGTGTGTGGCTGGGAGGGGAACTTGCAGGTGATGGTGTTCCCATGCATCTGCTGTCCTTGTCCTTCTAGGTGGTAGAGGTCACAGATTTGGAAGGTGCTGTCTAACTAGCCTTGGTGAGGCCTTACAGTGCATCGTGTCGATGGTACACACTGTGCGTTGATGGTGGAGGGAGTGAATGTTGAAGGTGGTGGATGGGGTGCCAATCAAGCGGGCTGTTTTGTCCTGGATGGTGTCGAGCTTCTTGAGTGTTGTTGGAGCTGCACCCATCCAGGCAAGTGGAGAGTATTCCATCACACTCCTGACTTGTGCCTTGTAGATTGTGAACAAGTTTGGGGACTCAGGAGGTGAGTTACTCGCCGCAGGATTCCTAGCCTCTGACCTGCTCTTGTAGCCACAGTATTTATATGGCTACTCCAGTTCAGTTTTCGGTCAATGGTAGCCCCTAGGATGTTGATAGTGGGGAATTCAGCGATGGTAATGCCACTGAATATCAAGGGGAGATGGTTAGATTCTCTCTTGTTGGAGATGGTCATTGCCTGACACTTGTGTGGCGCGAATGTTACTTGCCACTTATCAGCCCAAGCCTGGATATTGTCCAGGTCTTGCTGCATTTCTACACAGACTGCTTCAGTATCTGAATGGTGCTGAACATTGTGCAATCATCAGTGAACATCCCCACTTCTGACCTTATGATTGAATGAAGGTCATTGATGAAGCAGCTGAAGATGGTTGGGCCTAGGACACTACCCTGAGGAACTCCTGCAGTGATGTCCTGGAGCTCAGATGATTGGCCTCCAACTACCAAAACCATCTTCCTTTGCGCTAGGTATGACTCCAGCCAGCGGAGGGCTTTCCCCCTGATTCCCATTGAGTCCAGTTTTGCTAGGACTCCTTGATGCCATACTCGGTCAAATGCTGCCTTGATGTCAAGGGCAGTCACTCTCACCTCACTTGAGGGACAGTTTCAGTGGGCGAATGGTTTGTAACAGGACTGTTTCACGGGGTTGAAGGGGATTGGTTTGATGAGGGACAGTTTTGGTGTAGGGAATGGTTTGCTGAGGGACAGTTTTGGTGTGGGGAATGGTTTGCTGAGGGACAGTTTTGGTGTGGGGAATGGGTTTGCTGGGGGACAGTTTTGGTGTGGGGAATGGTTTGCTGAGGGACAGTTTTGGTGTGGGGAATGGGTTTGCTGGGGGACAGTTTTGGTGTGGGGAATGGTTTGATGAGGGACAGGGCAGTATTGCCGGAAAGGAGAGTAGATTTGTTTGGGTGATGAGGTTGTTGATGTGATTCTTATAATGGGTTGTGTCTCATTGGTGCAGACTGGCCTTCACCTGGCGACTGTTGTACCAGCATGCACTGCAGTACCATTCGCATCTCCGACAACAACTGAACAGAGGCAAAACCAGGAAGAAGCTTCAATGGGAAGAGGCAATGCTAACGTCATTACTGTCCCAGATTCAGGCAGCCGTGCAGATCATGGGAGAGAGACTGGGACCAAACCGGCAGCTCAAACCTCTTGCAGGTAAGAGATTAAACGAACATCAGTAACAAAGTAAAAAATGCTGATTCTTAACTGTACCTGCTCTGGGAGTGTTTAGAGTCATAGAATTATACAGCACAGAAACAGGCCCTTCGGCCCATCGTGTCCGTGCTGGCCACCAAACTATCTATTCTAATCCCATTTACCAGCTCTTGGCCTATAGCCTTGTCTGCTGTGGCGTTTCAAGTGCTCATCTAAATACTACTTAAATGTTGTGAGGGTTCCTGCCTCTACCACCCCTTCAGGCAGTGTGTTCCAGATTCCAACCACCCTCTGGGTGAAAAAATGTTGCCTCAAATTCCCTCTAAACCTCCTGCCCCTTACCATAAATCTGTGCCCCCTGGTTATTGACACCTCCGCTAAGGGAAAAAGTTTCTTCCTATCTACTCAATCTATGCCCCTCATAATTCAGTATACCTTAATCATGTCCCCCCTCTGCTCTAAGGAAAACAAACCTAGCCTATCCAGTCTCTCTTCATAGCTGAAATGCTCCAGCCCAGGCAACATCCTGGTGAATCTCCTTTTCACCCTCTCTAGTGCAATCACATCCTTCCGATAGTGTGGTGCCCAGAACTGTACACAGTTCTCCAGCTGTGGCCTAACTAGTGTTTTATACAGCTCCATCATAACCTCCCTGCTCCTATATTCTATGCCTCGGCTGATAAAGGCAAGTATCCCACATGCCTTCCGAAACACCTTATCTGCCTGTGTTGATGCCTTCAGTGATCTATGGACAAGTACACCAAGATCTCTCTGACCTTCTGTACTTCCTCAGGTCCTACCATCCATTGTATATTGCCTTGCCTTGTTAGTCCTCCCAAAATGTATTACTTCACACTTTTCATGATTAAATTCCATTTGCCACAGCTCTGCCCATCTTAGCATCCTATCTATATCATCCTGTAATCTAAGGCTTTCCTCCTCACTATTTACGACACCACCAAGTTTCGTGTCATCTGCGAACTTACTGATCATACCTCCTATATTCACGTCTAAATCATTAACGTACACTACAAACAGCAAGGGTCCCAGCACCGATCCCTGTGGTACACCACTGGTCACAGGTTTCCAATCGCAAAAACAACCCTTGACCATCACCCTCTGCCTCCTGCCATAAAGCCAGTTTTGGATCCAGTTATCCCAGTTGCCCTGGATCCCATGGGCTCTTACCTTCTTGACCAATTTCCCATGTTGGACCTTATGAAAAGCCTTACTGAAGTCCATGTATACTACATCGACTGGTTTACCCTCATCTACACACCTAATCACCTCCTTGAAAAATTCAATCAAGTTTGTTAGACATGATCTCCCCCTGACAAAGCCCTGCTGACTATCCCTTGATTAATCTTCCTTCTGTACCGTAATGCCTCTCTGACTCTATGAATCTGTCGAATTGTTTTAAAAACCCAAAGGATTCATTCATGTCCTTTACGGATGGTAACTTTTCACCCTTATGCAGTCTGGCTTATATGTAACTCCAGTCCCACACCTTCACCACCCTCTGAAGTGGGCGAATATCAAACTAGGAATTCCTGCAACAGCTCATGAATGTGGCCCACCATTCTGCTCAAAATGATAATGGAAAATAAAGGCTATCTTTTTACTGCACTCTTGTCTCTTGTTTGCAGGTGAGGAGCACTTCCTGCTTGGCTCGTACCTGGAGTCTGTGCAGATCTGGAGGGCTGCAGTTCAGGAGGAGGTGGGCAAAGGTAAGAGGACACATGTGAACAGCTGCTGCAGCGCCACCTCTCCTGTTTTGATATTGTAGAGGCATTTTGTTGATTCTTGCCTGGGATGTCTAAAATGCTTGAGTTTCATTTCCCCTTTTCCCACCCACCCACCTCACCTCATCCTCCCTCTCTGCTCCCCCAGCCACCCACCTTATCTTCCTCTTCCATTTTTCTTTCCGCGCTGTTCTCTTTGTGTTGCTGCGTGGCTGCACTGAGGTTTGGGCAGTGGATGGAGCCTAACCTTGTGCTGTTGTCATTGATTCTATTGATTACAGATGGGGGGAGAGTGACTTACCTGCAGATTCGATACAGCCTGGCCATTCTCTACACTCACCTCTACCTCTACAATCTCAGTGCTGCCCAGGATCTTTGTGAACAGCTTGTGAGACGGATATTGAACCAAGAGGGGTCTGTGTTCTCCACAGGTGAGAGGCCAAGATTCCCAGTAGAGTACATCAGTGTGTTACAGTGAGGAATGTGGAGTATATCAGTGTGTTACAGCGAGGGGCTTGGGTTATATCAGTTTGTTACAGTGAGGGGTGTGGGGTATATCAGTGTGTTGTAGTGAGGAGTGTGGGGTGTATCAGTGTGTTACAGCGAGGGGTGGGGGGTGTATCAGTGTGTTACAGCGAGGGGTGTGGGGTGTATCAGTGTGTTACAGCGAGGGGTGTGGGGTGTATCAGTGTGTTACAGCGAGGGGTGTGGGGTGTATCAGTGTGTTACAGCGAGGGGTGTGGGGTATATCAGTATGTTACAATGAGGGGTGCGGGGTGTATCAGTGTGTTACAGCGAGGGGTGTGGGGTATATCAGTATGTTACAATGAGGGGTGTGGGGTGTATCAGTGTGTTACAGCGAGGGGTGTGGGGTGTATCAGTGTGTTACAGAGAGGGGTGTGGGGTATATCAGTGTGTTACAGCGAGGGGTGTGGGGTATATCAGTGTGTTACAGCGAGGGGTGTGGGGTATATCAGTATGTTACAATGAGGGGTGTGGGGTGTATCAGTGTGTTACAGCGAGGGGTGTGGGGTGTATCAATGTGTTACAGTGAGGGGTGTGGGGTATATCAGTGTGTTGCAATTAGGGGTGTGGGGTTTTTCAGTGTGTTACAGTGAGTGGTGTGGGTTATATCAGTATGTTACACTGAGGGGTGTGGGTTATATCAGAGTGTTATAGTGAGGGCTGTGGGATGTATCAGTGTGTTACAGTGAGGGGTGTGGGGTACATCAGTTTGTTACAGTGAGGGGTGTGGGGTATATCAGTGTGTTACAGTGAGGGCTGTGGGATGTATCAGTGTGTTACAGTGAGGGGTGTGGGGTATATCAGTGTGTTACAGTGAGGGGTGCGGGGTACATCAGTTTGTTACAGTGAGGGGTGTGGGGTATATCAGTGTGTTACAGTGAGGGCTGTGGGATGTATCAGTTTGTTACAGTGAGGGGTGTGGGGTATATCAGTGTGTTACAGTGAGGGGTTTGGGGTATATCAGTGTGTTACAGTGAGGGCTGTGGGATGTATCAGTGTGTTACAGTGAGGGGTGCGGGGTACATCAGTTTGTTACAGTGAGGGGTGTGAGTTATATCAGTGTGTTATAGTGAGGGGTGTGGGGTATATCAGTGTGTTACAGTGAGGGCTGTGGGATGTATCAGTGTGTTACAGTGAGGGGTGTGGGATATATCGGTGTGTTACAGTGAGGGGTCTGGCGTATATCAGTGTGTTACAGTGAGGGCTGTGGGATGTATCAGTGTGTTACAGTGAGGGGTGTGGGGTACATCAGTGTGTTACAGTGAGGGGTCTGGCGTATATCAGTGTGTTACAGTGAGGGCTGTGGGATGTATCAGTGTGTTACAGTGAGGGGTGTGGGATAGATCTGTGTTACTGTGAGGGGTGTGGGGTTTATCAGTGTGTTACAGTGAGGGGTGTGGGATAGATCTGTGTTACTGTGAGGGTTGCGGGGTACATCAGTGTGTTACAGTGAGGGGTGTGGGGTATATCAGTGTGTTACAGTGAGGGGTGTGGGATAGATCTGTGTTACTGTGAGGGTTGCGGGGTACATCAGTGTGTTACAGTGAGGGGTATATCAGTATGTTACAGTGAGGGCTGTGGGATGTATCAGTGTGTTACAATGAGGGGTGTGGGGTATATCAGTGTGTTACAGTGAGGGGTTTGGGGTAGATCAGTGTGTTACAATGAGGGGTTTGGGGTATATCTGTGTGTTACAGTGAGCGGTGTGGGATATATCGGTGTGTTACAATGAGGGGTTTGGGGTAGATCAGTGTGTTACAATGAGGGGTTTGGGGTATATCAGTGTGTTACAATGAGGGGTTTGGGGTATATCTGTGTGTTACAGTGAGGGGTGTGGGATATATCGGTGTGTTACAGTGAGGGGTGTGGGATATATCGGTGTGTTACAATGAGGGGTTTGGGGTATATCTGTGTGTTACAGTGAGCGGTGTGGGATATATCGGTGTGTTACAATGAGGGGTTTGGGGTAGATCAGTGTGTTACAATGAGGGGTTTAGGGTAGATCAGTGTGTTACAATGAGGGGTTTGGGGTATATCGGTGTGTTACAATGAGGGGTTTGGGGTAGATCAGTGTGTTACAATGAGGGGTTTGGGGTAGATCAGTGTGTTACAATGAGGGGTTTGGGGTATATCGGTGTGTTACAATGAGGGGTTTGGGGTATATCTGTGTGTTACAGACTCGCCTCCCCGCGAGTGGCTCTCTAGCAGAGCAAGACTACACCTTCTTCTGGCAGGGCAGGGATCCTGAAGAACCAAGACAGCATGGAGTGGGCTTCGCCATCAGAAACTCCTTGCTCAGCATGATAGAGCCTCCCTCAAATGGCTCGGAATGCATACTGTCCATCCGACTGCTCACCACCTCTGGTCCAGTACACCTACTCAGCATCTATGCTCCAACACTCTGTTCCGCACCTGAAGCTAAAGACCAGTTCTATGAACAACTCCATAACATCATTAGCAGCATCCCCAACACCGAACACCTATTCCTGCTGGGGGACTTTAATGCCAGGGTTGGGGCCGACCATGACTCATGGCCCTCCTGCCTTGGGCGCTATGGCGTTGGAAGGATGAATGAGAACGGGCAGAGACTGCTTGAGTTGTGTACCTATCATAACCTCTGCATCACCAACTCGTTCTTTCACACTAAACCCTGTCACCAGGTTTCATGGAGGCACCCAAGATCACGTCGTTGGCACCAGCTAGACCTCATTGTCACAAGGCGAGCCGCCTTAAACAGTGTTCAAATCACACGCAGCTTCCACAGTGCGGACTGCGACACCGACCACTCCCTGGTGTGCAGCAAGGTTAGACTCAGACCAAAGAAGTTGCATCATTCCAAGCAGAAGGGCCACCCGCGCATCAACACGAGCAGAATTTCTCACCCACAGCTGTTACAAAAATTTCTAAATTCACTTGTAACAGCCCTTCAAAACACTCCCACAGGGGATGCTGAGACCAAGTGGGCCCACATCAGAGACGCCATCTATGAGTCAGCTTTGACCACCTATGGCAAAAGTGCGAAGAGAAATGCAGACTGGTTTCAATCTCATAATGAAGAGCTGGAACCTGTCATAGCCGCTAAGCGCATTGCACTTTTGAACTACAAGAAAGCCCCCAGCGATTTAACATCCGCAGCACTTAAAGCAGCCAGAAGTACTGCACAAAGAACAGCTAGGCGTTGCGCAAACGACTACTGGCAACACCTATGCAGTCATATTCAGCTGGCCTCAGACACCGGAAACATCAGAGGAATGTATGATGGCATGAAGAGAGCTCTTGGGCCAACCATCAAGAAGATCACCCCCCTCAAATCTAAATCGGGGGACATAATCACTGACCAACGCAAACAGATGGACCGCTGGGTTGAGCACTACCTAGAACTGTACTCCAGGGAGAATGCTGTCACTGAGACTGCCCTCAATGCAGCCCAGCCTCTACCAGTCATGGATGAGCTGGACATACAGCCAACCAAATCGGAACTCAGTGATGCCATTGATTCCCTAGCCAGCGGAAAAGCCCCTGGGAAGGACAGCATTACCCCTGAAATAATCAAGAGTGCCAAGCCTGCTATACTCTCAGCACTACATGAACTGCTATGCCTGTGCTGGGACGAGGGAGCAGTACCCCAGGACATGCGCGATGCCAACATCATCACCCTCTATAAAAACAAAGGTGACCGCGGTGACTGCAACAACTACCGTGGAATCTCCCTGCTCAGCATAGTGGGGAAAGTCTTTGCTCGAGTCGCTCTGAACAGGCTCCAGAAGCTGGCCGAGCGCGTCTACCCTGAGGCACAGTGTGGCTTTCGTGCAGAGAGATCGACTATTGACATGCTGTTCTCCCTTCGTCAGATACAGGAGAAATGCCGTGAACAACAGATGCCCCTCTACATTGCTTTCATTGATCTCACCAAAGCCTTTGACCTCGTCAGCAGACGTGGTCTCTTCAGACTACTAGAAAAGATCGGATGTCCACCAAAGCTACTAAGTATCATCACCTCATTCCATGACAATATGAAAGGCACAATTCAACATGGTGGCTCCTCATCAGAGCCCTTTCCTATCCTGAGTGGTGTGAAACAGGGCTGTGTTCTCGCACCCACACTTTTTGGGATTTTCTTCTC
This sequence comes from Heterodontus francisci, assembly GCF_036365525.1. Classification (NCBI taxonomy): domain Eukaryota; kingdom Metazoa; phylum Chordata; class Chondrichthyes; order Heterodontiformes; family Heterodontidae; genus Heterodontus; species Heterodontus francisci. Next base: position 3,740,843 of record NC_090374.1, on the reverse strand, counting down.
CCTGCTGCTTTCACATGCGTTCAAATCCTCTGAAGAAGGAATTTTCCTCCACACAAGATCAGGGGGCAGGTTGTTCAACCTTGCCCGTCTAAGAGCGAAGTCCAAAGTACGGAAAGTCCTCATCAGAGAACTCCTCTTTGCTGACGATGCTGCTTTAACATCTCACACTGAAGAATGCCTGCAGAGTCTCATCGACAGGTTTGCGTCTGCCTGCAATGAATTTGGCCTAACCATCAGCCTCAAGAAAACGAACATCATGGGGCAGGATGTCAGAAATGCTCCATCCATCAATATTGGCGACCACGCTCTGGAAGTGGTTCAAGAGTTCACCTACCTAGGCTCAACTATCACCAGTAACCTGTCTCTAGATGCAGAAATCAACAAGCGCATGGGTAAGGCTTCCACTGCTATGTTCAGACTGGCCAAGAGAGTGTGGGAAAATGGCGCACTGACACGGAACACAAAAGTCCGAGTGTATCAGGCCTGTGTCCTCAGTACCTTGCTCTACGGCAGCGAGGCCTGGACAACGTATGCCAGCCAAGAGCGACGTCTCAATTCATTCCATCTTCGCTGCCTTCGGAGAATACTTGGCATCAGGTGGCAGGACTATATCTCCAACACAGAAGTCCTTGAAGCGGCCAACACCCCCAGCTTATACACACTACTGAGTCAGCGGCGCTTGAGATGGCTTGGCCATGTGAGCCGCATGGAAGATGGCAGGATCCCCAAAGACACATTGTACAGCGAGCTCGCCACTGGTATCAGACCCACCGGCCGTCCATGTCTCCGTTATAAAGACGTCTGCAAACGCGACATGAAATCGTGTGACATTGATCACAAGTCGTGGGAGTCAGTTGCCAGCATTCGCCAGAGCTGGCGGGCAGCCATAAAGACAGGGCTAAATTGTGGCGAGTCGAAGAGACTTAGTAGTTGGCAGGAAAAAAGACAGAGGCGCAAGGGGAGAGCCAACTGTGCAACAGCCCCAACAAACAAATTTCTCTGCAGCACCTGTGGAAGAGCCTGTCACTCCAGAATTGGCCTTTATAGCCACTCCAGGCGCTGCTTCACAAACCACTGACCACCTCCAGGCGCGTATCCATTGTCTCTCGAGATAAGGAGGCCCAAAAGAAACAGTGAGCGGTGTGGGATATATCGGTGTGTTACAATGAGGGGTGTGGGGTATATCAGTGTGTTACAATGAGGGGTTTGGGGTAGATCAGTGTGTTACAGTGAGGGGTTTGGGGTATATCAGTGTGTTACAATGAGGGCTGTGGGATATATCGGTGTGTTACAATGAGGGGTTTGGGGTATATCAGTGTGTTACAATGAGGGGTTTGGGGTAGATCAGTGTGTTACAATGAGGGGTTTGGGGTAGATCAGTGTGTTACAATGAGGGGTGTGGGGTATATCGGTGTGTTACAGTGAGGGGTGTGGGGTATATCAGTTTGTTACAGTGAGGGGTTTGGGGTAGATCAGTGTGTTACAATGAGGGGTTTGGGGTATATCGGTGTGTTACAGTGAGTGGTGTGGGGTATATCAGTGTGTTACAGTGAGGGGTTTGGGGTAGATCAGTGTGTTACAATGAGGGGTTTGGGGTATATCGGTGTGTTACAGTGAGGGGTGTGGGGTATATCAGTGTGTTACAGTGAGGGGTTTGGGGTAGATCAGTGTGTTACAATGAGGGGTTTGGGGTATATCGGTGTGTTACAGTGTGGGGTATATCAGTGTGTTACAGTGAGGGGTTTGGGGTAGATCAGTGTGTTACAGTGAGGGGTGTGGGATATATCGGTGTGTTACAGTGAGGGCTGTGAGGTATATCTGTGTGTTACAGTGAGGGGTGTGGGATATATCGGTGTGTTACAATGAGGGGTTTGGGGTATATCGGTGTGTTACAATGAGGGGTTTGGGGTAGATCAGTGTGTTACAATGAGGGGTTTGGGGTATATCGCTGTGTTACAATGAGGGCTGTGAGGTATATCTGTGTGTTACAGTGAGGGGTGTGGGATATATTGGTGTGTTACAATGAGGGGTTTGGGGTAGATCAGTGTGTTACAATGAGGGGTTTGGGGTATATCGGTGTGTTACAGTGAGGGGTGTGGGGTATATCAGTGTGTTACAGTGAGGGGTTTGGGGTAGATCAGTGTGTTACAGTGAGGGGTGTGGGATATATCGGTGTGTTACAGTGAGGGCTGTGAGGTATATCTGTGTGTTACAGTGAGGGGTGTGGGATATATCGGTGTGTTACAATGAGGGGTTTGGGGTATATCGGTGTGTTACAGTGAGGGGTGTGGGGTATATCAGTGTGTTACAGTGAGGGGTTTGGGGTATATCAGTGTGTTACAATGAGGGGTGTGGGGTATATCAGTGTGTTACAGTGAGGGGTTTGGGGTATATCAGTGTGTTACAGTGAGGGGTGTGGGGTATATCAGTGTGTTACAGTGAGGGGTTTGGGGTATATCAGTGTGTTACAGTGAGGGGTGTGGGGTATATCAGTGTGTTACAGTGAGGGGTTTGGGGTATATCAGTGTGTTACAATGAGGGGTGTGGGGTATATCAGTGTGTTACAGTGAGGGGTTTGGGGTATATCGGTGTGTTACAGTGAGGGGTGTGGGGTATATCAGTGTGTTACAGTGAGGGGTTTGGGGTATATCAGTGTGTTACAATGAGGGGTGTGGGGTATATCAGTGTGTTACAGTGAGGGGTTTGGGGTATATCAGTGTGTTACAATGAGGGGTGTGGGGTATATCAGTGTGTTACAGTGAGGGGTTTGGGGTATATCAGTGTGTTACAATGAGGGGTGTGGGGTATATCAGTGTGGGGTATTGCTCTCTGCATCGTGTCTTTTTGGAGTACTAATTGTGCTGTCGCTCTGTGTTCAGGGACCGATGGCCTGGGATTGGATAAGTCGACCCTGCTGGATGTTGGGGAGGATGCTGTCCTGGCTGTGGTTCAGTCGCTAGCCCGCTTCATGGCTCTCTATTTCACTAACCAGCCCCTGTTCGTGCTCCCACCTCACCACATAGATATCCTGCCTCCTCTGCACTTCAAACCAGGTAGGAGTGCATTCTGACTTTTCTGCAGTCCAAAGCTCATCTTTGATGTCCTTGTGCTAGTCCTGTGAGAGCAAGATGGCCATAACAGGCTGCATTGGGAGTCGAGGACCCAGGAGGGCTGACACTGTTCTAGTTGAGTTCCCAATGGGACAATTGGCCATTAGCAATTGCCCCTAGTAGAGGTAGGTGGTAGGGAAATATAGGGACAGGTGGGGATGTGGTAGGGATATGCAATTAGTGTAGGATTAGTATAAATGGGTGGTTGATGGTCGGCACAGACTCGGTGGGCCGAAGGGCCTGTTTCAGTGCTGTATCTCTAAACTAAACTAAACTAATGTGTAGAGGGCAGAATGAGGAGTATCCCACGTGTATCCTGAATTCTCAGTCTATGCTGGTGAGCTGGAGCAGGGTACCCGACCTCAGTGTGAGGAATGGGGAATGTAAAGCAAAAAAAGAGCCACTGAATCAGATACTGAGTCTGACTGTAATCTGCATCTATTCTGTGCTGCAGTCTTCCAATCTGAGGGTCAGGTGAATTGCAGCAATAAACCAGTAAAGTTATGGAAATTAAAGGTAACACTCTTTGTGGCATGACGTCTCTGATCACTGAAGTGGGGAGTACTCGATCCACGGTGGTGGGTGGTGAGGTGAGGAGGTACTTTGTAGGTCCCTCTGGTCCCTGTGGGGACTCTTTATGGGTCATTTCTGGGTGTGTGGGTGAGGAAACAACAGTGTGTGGGGCCTTCCTGGTCCCAGGGATCAGTGGTGAGGGTGTTTGTAGTTCTCCCTGGCCACCTTTAATACTGATGTGTGCTCTGAGAGTGGGGTATTTAATGAGTAAAGCAGAGTGTTGGTATGTAGTGCTGTGCAGGATGGAGCAGAGCTGTGTGGGGCAGAGACTGGGTAGGAGGGAAGATGGGCAGTGAGAGAGACATGGGCTGTGGGTGGGAGATGCATACGAATATACGTAAGTACGAATTAAGAGCAGGAGTAGGCCCCTCGGCCTGCTTCACCATTCAGTAAGATCATGACTTATCTGATTGTAACCTCAACGCTCATTCCCGCCTACCCCCAATAACCTTTCACCCCCTTTCTTACCAAGAATCTATCTACCTCTACCTCTGACTCTCTTTCTCAAAAGGCAGTGGAAGCAGAGTTTCAAAGACTCACGACCCTATGAGAGAAAAAATTTCTCCTCATCTCTGTCTTAAAAGGGCGACCCCTCATTTTTAAAATGTGTCTCCTAGTTCTAGGTTCTCCCATAAGGGGAAACATCCTTTCCACATCCAACTTGCCAAGATCCCTCAGGATCTTTTACATTTCAATCGAGTCGCCTCTTACTCTACTAAACTCCAGCACATACAAGCCTAGCCTGTCCAATCATTCCTCTTAAGACAACCTGCCCATTCCAGGTATTAGTTTAGTAAACCTTCTCTGAACTGCTTCCAACGCATTTACATCCTTCCTTAAATAAGGAGAGCAATACTGTACACTGTACTCCAGATGTGGTCTCACCAATACTCTGTATAACTGAAGCATAACCTTCCCACTTTTGTATTCAATTCCCCTTGCAATAAACAATAACATTCTATTAGCTTTCCTAATTACTTGCTGTACCTGCATACTAACCTTTTGTGATTCATGCACTAGGACACCCAGATCCCTCTGCATCTCACAGCTCTGCAGTCTCTCACCATTTAGATAATATGCTTTTTTATTCTTCCTGCCAAAGTGGACAATTTCCCACTTTCCCACATTATTTGCCAGATCTTTGCCCACTCAACCTATCTATATCCCTTTGTAGTCCCCTTATTTCATCTTCACAAGTTACTTTCCTACCAATCTTTATGTCATGAGCAAATTTAGCAACCATACCTTCAGTCCAGTCATCCAAGTCATTTATATAAATTGTGAAAAGCTGAGGTCCCAGCACAAATCCCTGTGGCACACCTCTTGTTACATCTTGCCAACCAGAAAATGACCCATTTATGCCAACTCTGTTTTCTGTTAGCTAGCCAATCTTCTATCCATGCCAATATGTTACCCTCTACACCATGAGCTTTGGTTTTCTGCAGTAACCTTTGATGTGGCACCTGATCAAAAGACTTCTGGAAATCTAAGTACAGTACGTCCACCAATTCGCCTTTATCCATAGAACATATTACTACTTCAAAGAACTCCAATAAGTTGGTTAAACATGATTTCTCTTTCACAAAACCATGTTGACTCTGCCTGATTACCTTGTATTTTTCTAAATGCCCAGCTATAACATCTTTAATAATAGCTTGTAACATTTTCCTCAAGACAGATGTTAAGCTAACTGGCCTGTAGTTTCCTGCTTTCTGTCTCATAGACGCATAGAAAATAGGAGCAGGAGTAGACCCTTTGGGCCTGCTCCGCCATTCAAAAAAGATCATGGCTAATCGTCTAATTCTGCACCCTGTTCCCGCTTTTCCCCCATATCCCTTGACCCCTTTGGCATTAAGAAATATATCTTCAAGGCTGATCTTCTAATTCAGTACCTTGTTGTTGCTTTTTCCCCATCTCCCTTGATCCCTTTGGCATTAAGAAATATATCTATCGCCTTCTTGAATATATTTAATGATTTGGCCTCCACTGCCTTCTGCGGTGGAGAATTCCACAGGTTCACCACCCTCTGAGTGAAGAAACTTCTCCTCATCTCGGTTCTAAATGGCATACCCCGTATCCTGAGACAGTGACTGCTGGTTCTGGTCTCCCCCGCCATCGGGAACATCCTCCCTGCATCTAGCCTGTCTAGTCCTGTTAGAATTGTATAGGTTTCTATGAGATCCTCTCTCATTCTTCTAAACTCTAGTGAATATAGGCCTAGTCGACCCAATCTCTCCTCGTACGTCAATCCTGCCATCCCAGGAATCAGCCTAGTAAATCTTCGCTGCACTCCCTCCATGGCAAGAATATCCTTCCTCAGATAAGGAGACCAAAACTGCACACAATATTCCAGATGTGGTCTCACCAAGGCCCTGTATAGCTGCAGTAAGGCATCCTTGCTCCTGTACTCAAATCCTCTTGCAATGAAGGCCAACATACCATTCGCCTTCCTAACTGCTTGCTGCACTTGAATGCTTGCTTTCAGCGACTGGTGTACAAGGACACCCAGGTCTCGTTGCACCTCCCCGTTTCCCAATCTATCACCATTCAGATAATCTGCCTATCTGTTTATACAACCAAAGTGGATAACCTCACATTTATCCACATTATACTGCATCTGCCATGCATTTGCCCACTCACTCAACTTGTCCAAATCACATTGGAGCCTCTTTGCATCCTCCTCACAGCTCACATTTCCTCCCCCCCCAGCATTGTGTCGTCTGCAAACTTGTTATATTTAGTTCCCTCACCCAAGTCATTAATATATATTGTGAATAGCTGGGACCCAAGCACTGATCCCTGCGGTACCCCACTAGTCACTGTCTGCCACCTGGAAAAAGCCCCATTTACTCCTACTCTCTGTTTTTTGTCTGTCAACCAATTCTCAATCCATGCCAGTATATTACCCCCAATCCCATGTGCTTTAATTTTGCACACTAACCTCTAATTTGGGTGGCGCAGTGGTTAGCACCGCAGCCTCACAGCTCCAGCGACCCAGGTTCGGTTCTGGGTACTGCCTGTGCGGAGTTTGCAAGTTCTCCCTGTGTCTGTGTGGGTTTCCGCCGGGTGCTCCGGTTTCCTCCCACAGCCAAAGACTTGCAGGTTGATATGTAAATTGGCCATTGTAAATTGCCCCTAGTGTAGGTAGGTGGTAAGAGAATGGTGGGGATGTGGTAGAGAATATGGGGTTAATGTAGGATTAGTATAAATGGGTGGTTGTTGTTCGGCACAGACTCGGTGGCCTGAAGGGCCTGTTTCAGTGCTGTATCTCCAAATAAATTTAAAAAAAATGTGGGACCTTATCAAGAGCCTTCACAAAATCCAAATATACCACATCCACTGGTTCTCCCTTATCTATTTGACTAGTCAGATCCTCAAAAAACTCCAGTAGATTTGTTAAGCATGATTTCCCTTTTGTAAACCCATGCTGACTTTGTCCAATCCCGTTTATGCTTTCCAGGTGTTCTGCTATCACATCCTTTATATTAGACGCGAAGCATTTTCCCCATGACTGATGTAAGGCTAACTGGTCTGTAATTCCCTGTTTTTTTTTCTCTCCCTCCTTTTTTAAATAGTGGGGTTACATTTGCCACCCTCCAATCAGTAGGAAATGCTCCAGAGTCTATAGAATTTTGGAAGATGACCACCAGTGCATCCACTATTTCCAGGGCCACTTCCTTTAGTACTCTGGGATGTAGATTATCAGGCCCTGGGGATTTGTCAGCCTTTCACCCCATTAATTTCCCTAGCACTTTTTTTTTTACTAATACTGATTTCCTTCAGTTCCTCTCCCTCATTAAACCCTTGGTTCCCTAACATTTCTGGGAGGTTATTTGTGTCCTCCTTTGTGAAGACAGATCCAAAGTATGTGTTTAATTGTTCTGCCATTTCTTTGTGCCACATTATAATTTCCCCCATTTCTGACTGTAAGGGACCTACATTTGTCTTCTCTAATCTTTCTCTCTTCACAGATTTATAGAAGCTTTTACAATCAGTTTTTATGTTCGCCGCAAGTTTATTCTCAGTCTATTTTCCCCTGCTTAATCAACCTCCTTGTTCTCCATTGCTGAATTCTAAACTGCTCCCAATCCTCAGACTTGCTGCTTTTTCTGGCAATTTTATATGTCTCCGCTTTGGATCTAATACTATCCCTAATTTCTTTTGTAAGCCACGGTTGAGCCACCTTTCCGGTTTTTTTTTGCGCCAGACAGGAATGAATAATTGTTGTAATTCATGCACACATTCTTCAAATATTATCCATTGCCTATCCACCGTCAATGCTTTTCGTAAAGTTCCCCAAGCTACCATAGCCAACTTGCGCCTTGTACCTTCGTAGTTTCCATTATTTAGATTCAGGACCCTAGATTCGGATTCAACTACTTCACTTTCCATCTTGATGAAGAATTCTTATCATGTTATGGTCGCTCCTCCCCAAGGGACCCTGCACAAGATTGTTAATTAATCCTTTCTCATTGCACAATACCCAGTCCAGGAAAACCTGTTCTCTAGTTGGTTCCTCAACGTATTGGTCTAAAAAACCATCACATACACGCTCCAGGAAATCCTCCTCCACAGTATTATTGCTAATTTGGTTTGACCAATCTATATGTAGATTAAAATAACCCATGATTACAATTGTACCTTTATTGCATGTGTCTCTAATTTCCTGTTTAATGCTGTCCCTTACATCTCCACTACTGTTTGGGGGGTCTATATACAGCCCCCACCAACGTTTTCTGCCCCCTGGTGTTTCTTAGCTCCACCCATACAGATTCCACATCAGGATTCTCTAAGCTAATATCCTTTGTCACTATTGCATTGATTTCCTCCTTTACTAACAATGCTACCCCACCTCCTATCCCTTCTTGCCTCTCCTTCCTAAATATTGAATACCCCTGGATGTTCACTTCCCATCCTTGGTCATCCTGCAGCCATGTCTCCGTAATCGCAACTATATCATAACCGTTCATATCTATTTGTGCTGTTAATTCATCTACCTGATTGCGAATGCTCCGCACATTAAGACACAATGCCTTTAGACTTGTCTTTTTAACATTGTTAGTCATCTTAGCTTTATTTTGCGCTATGGCCCCATTTGTTTCTCGTCCCTGTTTTCTCTGCCTTTCACTTTTGCTTCTTACATTTCTGTCTTTCATTTCTATCCTTGTTTCCCCCTCCTCTCTCTCCCTGCTCAGATTCCCATCCCCCTGCCATTCTAGTTTAAACCCTCCCCGACAGCACTAGCAAACCAAACCCCCCCCCACCCCCCCGAGGAAATTGGTCCTGGTCCTGCTCAGATGCAACCCGTCCAGCTGGTACTGGTCCCAACTTCCCCAGAACTGGTCTCAATGTCCCAGGAATATGAATCCTTCCCCCCCACACCATTTCTCCAGCCATGTATTCATCTGATATATCCAGCTATTTCTGCTCTTGCTAGCACGTGGCACTGGTAGTAATCCTGAAATTACTACCTTTGAGGTCCTACTTTTTAATTTACGTCCTAACTCCCTATCTTCAACTTGTAGGCCCTCAGACCCTGTTTTTACCTATGTCGTTGGTACCGATATGTACCTTTTTGAATAACGGAGGTACATTGGCTATTTTCCAACTTAATGGAACCTTCCCCGAATCTAGGGAATTTTGGAATATTAAAACCAGTGCAGTAGCTATCTCACTCGCCACTTCTTTTAACACCCTAGTATGAAGTCGATCAGCACCCGAGGACTTGTCAGCCCACAGCTCCAACAATTTGATCAGTTCCACTTCCCCGGTGATTGTAATTTTCTTGAGTTCCTCCCTCCCTTCCATTTCCTGATTTACAGCTAATACTGGGATGTTGGTTGTATCCTCTGTGGTGAAGACCAATGCAAAATATCTGTTCAATTCATCTGCCATCTCCTTATTATCCATTATTAATTTCCAGACTCACTTTCAATCGGACCAACGCTCAGTTTGTTAACTCTTGTTTGATTTTTTTTTTAAGTATCTAGAGAAACTTATTATCTATCTTTATATTTGTAGCTAGCTTTCTCTCGTATTCTAATTTTCCCCTCATCAATCTTCTAGTCATTCTTTACTCCTCTTTATATTCTGTCCAATCATCTGACCTGCCTCCCGTCTTTGCGCAATTATATGCTTTTTCTTTAAGTTTGATGCTATCTTTAACTGTTTTAGTGAACCACAGATAGTGGGTGCTCCCCTTAGAATTTTTCATTCTCATTGAAATGCATCTATTCTGTGTATTCTGAATTAACCTCTTAAATGTCTACCAGTGCATCTCTATTGACCTATCCCTTAACCTAATTTGCCAGTTCACTTTTGCTAGCTCTGCTTTCATGCCCTCACAATTGCCTCTGGTGAAGTTTAAAAATACTAGTTATGGACCCATTCTTCTCTCCCTCAAACTGAATGTAAAATTCAATCGCTATGAGGTCATCAATTAAGGTGGTGGCGTAATGGTAATGTCACTGGACTAGTAATCCAGAGCCCAGGCTAATGTCCTGGGGACATGGGTTTGAATCCCACCATGGCAGATGGTGAAATTTGAATTCAATTAATAAATCCGCAATTTTGAAAAAAAAGCGAATCTAGTGGTGAGTGCCGATTGTTGTAAAAACCCATTTGGTTCTCCAATGCCCTTTCGGGAAGGAAATCTGCTGTCCTTACCTGGTTTGGCCTACATGTGACTGATTCCTGGGATGGCGGGACTGACGTATGAGGAGAGATTGAGTCGGTTAGGATTATATTTGCTGGAGTTCAGAAGAGTGAGGGGGAATCTCATAGAAACCTATAAAATTCTAACAGGACTTGACAGGGTAGATGCAGGAAGGATGTTCCTGATGGTGGGGGAGTCCAGAACCAGGGGTCATAGTGTAAGGATACGGGGTAAACCTTTCAGGACTGAGATGAGGAGACATTTCTTCACCCAGCTAGTGGCAAGTCTGTGGAATTCACTACCACAGAAAGCAGTTGAGGCCAAAACATTGAATGTTTTCAAGAAGGAGTTGGCTGTGCCACGTGCTAGTGAGGGTAGGAATATAAGGAGGATAATATGAGGAGGATAAGGCAAATGAATGCGTGGCTGAAAAGCTGTTGTAGGCGGGAGGGCTTCAGCTACTTGGATCATTGGGATCTCTTCTGGTGCAGAGGTGACCTGTACAAGAAGGACGGGTTGCATGTGAACTGGAAGGGGACCAATATCCTTAAGGGGAGCTGGATTCACTCAGCTTTTAACTGAGTGAATCCAGCATTTCTTGTTTTTGTTTCAGATTTCCAGCATCCGCAGTATTTTGCTTTTATCCTTAAGGGGAGGTTTGCTAGCGCTACTCGGGAGGGTTTAAACGAGTCTTGCAGGGGGGTGGAACCCAAAGTAGTAGTTTCTCCGATGAGATAGTTGAGGCAAATGTAGAGGTTAAAGCAAGCAAGTCCAGCAGGCAGGGGCAGGACAGGGAGCCTGGAAGGTCTGGTAGGCTAAACTGCATTTACTTTAATGCAAGAAGCCTTACAGGTAAAGCAGATGAACTCAGAGCATGGATCGGTACATGGGATTGTGATATTATAGCTATTACGGAAATGTGGTTGAGGGATGGGCAGGACTGGCAGCTCAATGTTACAGGGTACCAATGCTTCCGGCGTGACAGAGGTGGAGGTAAGAGAAGAGGGGGAGTTGGACTATTGATTAGAGAGGATATCCCGGGGGGAACGTCCAGCGAGGCCATATGGGTAGAACTTAGAAATAAGCAAGGGGTGATCACTTTGATGGGATTATACTATAGGCCCCCCAATAGTCAGAGGGAAGTGGAGGAGCAGATATGTAGAGAAATCACAGATAGGTGTAGGAATTATAGGGTTGTAATAGTAGGTGATTTTAACTTCCCTAATATTGACTGGGACTGCCTTAGTGCTAAGGGATCAGATGGGGAAGAATTTGTTAAGTGTGTCCAGGATAGTTTTCTGAAGCAGTATGTGGATGGCCCGACTAGAGAAGGGGCTACACTCGACCTCCTCTTAGGAAATGAGGCTGGGCAGGTGGTTGATGTGTCAGTGGGGGAGCACTTTGGGACCAGTGACCATAACTCTATTAGCTTCATGATAGTTATGGAAAAGGATAGGACTGGTCCTCAGGTTGAAGTCCTAAATTGGGGGAAGGCTAATTTCGATGGCATCAGACAGGAACTCTCAAAGTTGAATGGGAGAGGCTGTTTACAGGTAAAGGTGTGTCTGGCAAGTGGGAGGCTTTTAAAAGTGAGATAGGAAGAGTTCAGGGCCAGCATGTTCCTGTTAGATGGAAGGGCAAGGCTGGCAAGTTTAGGGAACCTTGGTTGACGAGGGATATTGAGGGTCTGGTCAGGACAAAGAAGGAGGCATATGTCAGGTATAGGCAGCTGGGATCGAGCGAGTCCCTTGAGGAGTATAGTGGATGTAGGAGTACACTTAAGAAGGAAATTAGGAGGGTGAAAAGGGGCCATGAGATTTCTCTGGCAGATAAGATAAAGGAGAATCCTAAAAGATTTTCTAAAGTATATGAAGAGTAAAAGGGTAGCTAGGGAGAGAGTAGGTCCCCTTAAGGATCAGTGTGGTAATCTATGTGTGGAGCCACTGGAAATGGGCAAGGTCTTGAATGGATACTTCTTGTCTGTATATACTGTGGAGAAGGTCATGGAAGCTAGTGAGTTCAAGGGAGGGAACAGCGATATCCTGGAGCATATCAACATTACAAAGGAGGAGGTGTTGGAGGTTTTGAAGCGCATGAAGGTGGATAAATCCCTAGGGCCTGACCAGGTGTATCCTAGGATGCTATGGGAAGCAAGGGAGGAGATTGCTGGGGCCCTGGCAGAGATTTTTGTATCATCGTTAGCCATGGGTGAGGTACCGGAAGACTGGAGGATAGCTAATGTTGTGCCTTTATTTAAGGAGGGCAGCAGGGATAAGCCAGGGAGCTACAGGCCGGTGAGCCTTACATCAGTGGTGGGAAAGTTATTGGAAGGGATTCTGAGAGACAGGATTTATATGCATTTGGAAAGGCATGGTCTGATTAGGGATAGTCAGCATGGCTTTGTGCGTGGGAAATCATGTCTCATGAATTTGATTGAGTTTTTCGAGGAGGTGACCAAGAGGATTGATGAGGGCAGGGTGATGGACGTTGTCTACATGGACTTTAGCAAGGCCTTTGACAAGGTCCCGCATGGTAGGCTGGTCCAGAAGATTCAAACACATGGGATCCAGGATGAGCTAGCCAATTGGATACAAAATTGGCTTGGTGATGGGAGGCAGAGGGTGGTAGTGGAGGGTTGTTTTTCAGATTGGAGGCCGGTGACCAGTGGTGTGCCGCAGGGATCAGTGCTGGGCCCTCTGTTCTTTGTCATATATATTAATGATTTGGGTGTGAATGTAGGGGGCATGATTAGTAAGTTTGCAGATGACACCAAAATTGGTGGTATAGTGGACAGTGAAGAATGTTGTCTAAGGTTATAACAGGATATAGATCGACTGGGAAAGTGGGCAAGGGAGTGGCAAATGGAATTTAATGCAGACAAGTGCGAAGTGATGCATTTTGGGAATTGAAACCAGGGCAGGACATATACAGTGAATGGCAGGGCCCTGGGGAGTGTTGTTGAGCGGAGGGACCTTGGGGTGCAAGTACATAGTTCCCTGAAAGTGGCAATACAGGTAGACAGGGTGGTGAAGAAGGCATATGGCATGCTTGCCTTCATTGGCCGAGGCATTGAGTATTGTTGGGACGTCATGTTACAGTTGTACACAACGTTGGTTAGGCCGCATTTGGAGTACTGTGTGCAGTTCTGGTCGCCGCACTACAGGAAAGATGTGATTAAGCTAGCGAGGGTGCAGAAAAGATTCACAAGGATGTTGCCTGGTTTGGAGGGCTTGAGTTATAAAGAGAGATTGGATAGGCTGGGTCTGTTTTCCCTGGAGCAAAGGAGGCTGAGAGGGGACATGATAGAGGTATATAAAATTATGAGAGGCATAGGTAGGGCAGATAGCCAGAGTCAGTTTCTCATGGTAGGGGTGACCAAAACTAGAGGGCATAGATTTAAGGTGAGAGGGAGGAGGTTTAAAGGGGATCAAAGGGGTAAATTTTTCACACAAAGAATAGTGGGTATCTGGAATGAGCTGCCTGAGGAGGTGGTGGAGCCAGGAACAGTAGCGACATTTAAGAGGCATCTGGACAGGTACTTGATTAAGCAAGGCATAGAGGGATATGGAATTAATGCAGGCAGGTGGGATTAGTATAAATAGGCATTATGGTTGGCATGGACGCGGTGGGCCGAAGGGCCTGTTTCTATGCTGTACAGCTCTATGACTCTATATAACTCTTGGGTCTAAAGGGAGCAAAGGGTATGGGGCGAAAGCAGGAACAGGTTACTGAGTTGGATGATCAGCCATGATCATAATGAATGGCAGAGCAGGCTCGAAGGGCCGAATGGCCTACTGCTGCTCCTATTTTCTATGTTTCTATGTGACTCCAGATCCACAGCAATGTGGTTGACTCTTAAATGCCCTCTGAATTGGCCTAGCAAGCCAATCAGTTCAAGGGCAATTAAGGATGGGCAATAACTGCTGGCCATGTCAGTGACGCCCACATCCCACAAACGAAACAAAAATTAATCCTATCTCGTTGCACAATACCAGGTCTAGTTGAGCCTGCTCTCTGGTTGGCTCCAGAAACTCTCCCGAAAACATGAACTCCTCATCTGGGTTACCTTTGCCCATGTGATTTTTCCAGTCTATATGTAGATTAAAATGCTCCATGATTATCGCCGTACCTTTCTGACAAGCTCCCATTATTTCTTCCTTTATACCGCGTTCAACTGTATGGTTACTATTAGGTGGCCTGTACACCACTCCCACAAGTGACTTCTTGCCTTTATGATTTCTCATCTCTACCCAAACTGCTTCTGCATCCTGGTTTCCTGAAGTTTGGTCATGCCTCTGTATCGTGCTAATACCATCATTAATTAACAGAGACACCTTTTCCTAGCTTCCTGTCCTTCCTAAATGTAATATACCCTTCAATATTCAGGTCCCAATTTATATCATTCTGCAACCAAGTTTCTGTAATGGCTATCGGATCGTACTTATTTATTTCTGTTTGCGCTATCCAATGCTACGTGCATTCAGATACAGAGCCTTTAGTTTTGTCCTTTTATTATTTTTGTAATGTCTAGCCTTAGTCATCGAGTCGTAGAGTTATACTGCACAGAAACAGGCCCTTCAGCCCATCGTGTCCATGCTGGCCATCAAGCGCCTAACTATTCTAAACCCATTTTCCAGCACTTGGCCTGTAGTCTTGTATGCTATCGCATTTCAAGTGTTCATATAAATACTTCTTAAATGTTGTGAGGGTTCCTGCCTCGACCACCCCTTTAGGCAGTGCGTTCCAGATTCCAACCACCCTCTGAGTGAAAAAGCTTTTCCTCAAGTCCCCTCTAAACCTCCTGCCCCTTACCGTAAATCTATGCCCCTGGTTATTGACCACTCCATTAATGGAAAAAGTTTCTTCCTATCTAACCTCTCAATGCCCCTCAGAATTTTGTAAACAAAATATGCTGATTTACTCTTAGATTTATAATCTCTATCCTTTCCTGTCATGGTCTATTTATCTTTTCCAATATTAATAGCTTTCTCTCTTGCCTTGTCTCTACTCTTCGATTTACCACATCTTCCCAAATTTGATCCCTTGCCCCACTATTTAGTTGAAAACCCTCAGTTTCCCTAGTTATGCAGCTCGCTAGAGCACCAGCATGGTTCAGGTGCAGACAGTCCCAACGGACCAGCTCCCAGTTTCCCCAGTACTGTTGCCAGTGCTCCATGAATCGGAACCCACTTCTACCACCCCAGTCTTTGAGCCACACATTCATTTCTCTAATCTTATTTGCCCTATGCCAATTTGCATGTGGCTCAGGTAACCACCAATTTTCGTGTCATCTGCGAACTTACTGATCATACCTCCTATATTCACATCTAAATCATTAATGTACACTACAAACAGCAAGGGTCCCAGCACCGATCCCTGCGGTAGACCAGAGCATGGCTGCCCGACCCGAACCTGATGGGACCCGACGACGTGCCGGGGTCAGTTCGCACTTGCGGGTCCGGCATTCGGGCTCAGGTCAGGTTGGGCCAGGTCAGATACGCTCTGTCACCACTTATGGTAAGTGGCTCCAATGTTAATGTACTTTTTGGACTTGAATGGTAGTGTTGTTACAGTTTTTTTTAAGCTTGTGCAGATAAGCAACAAAGTGAAAAATGGAAGGTAGGTTAACAGATGGTCGGGTCGGGTCGGGTGCGGGAAAAAGTGAAAGGACACGGCCCGGGTTGGGCTCGGGGTTGGATGTGGATCTGTTGGGCTCAGGTTGGGTTTCATTTGCAGACCGTTTACTGTACACCACTGGTCACAGGCTTCCACTTGCAAAAACAGCCCTCGACCATCACCCTCTGCCTCCCGCCACTAAGGCAATTTTGGATCCAGTTTGCCAAATTGCCCTGGATCCCATGGGCTCTTACTTTCTTAACCAATCTCCCATGTGGGACCTTCTCAAAAGCCTTACTGAAATCCATGTAGACTACATCAACTGCTTTACCCTCATCTACACATCTAGTCACATTTTAAAAAATTTTGTTTAGAGATACAGCACTGAAACAGGCCCTTCGGCCCACCAAGTCTGTGCTGACCATCAACCACCCATTTATACTAATCCAACACTAATCCCATATTCCTACCACATCCCCACCTTCCCTATATTCCCCTACCACCTACCTATACTTGGGGCAATTTATAATGGCCAATTTACTTATCAACCTGCAAGTCTTTGGCTGTGGGAGGAAACTGGAGCACCCGACGAAAACACACACAGTCACAGGGAGAACTTGCAAACTCCACACAGGCAGTACCCAGAATTGAACCCGGGTCGCTGGAGCTGTGAGGCTGCGGTGCTAACCACTGTGCCGCACATCCTCACTAACAATCAAGTTAGTTAGACACAATCTTACCCTGACAAAGCCATGCTGACTATCCCTGATTAATCCCTGCCTCTCCAAGTGGAGATTAATCCTGTCCCTCTGAATATTTTCCAGTAGTTTCCCTACCATTGCTGCGAGACTCACCGGCCTGTAATTACCTGGTTTATCCCTGCTACCCTTCTTGAATAATGGTACCACATTCGCTGTCCTTCAGTCCTCTGGCATCTCTCCTGTGGCCAGAGAGGATTTGAAAATACGTGTCAGAGCCCCTGCTATCTCCTCCCTTGCCTACACAGGGTGGCACAGTGGCGCGGTTGTTAGCACCGCAGCCTCATCGCTCCAGCGACCCGGGTTCAATTCTGGGTACTGTCTGTGTGGAGTTTGCAAGTTCTCCCTGTGTCTGCGTGGGTTTTCTCCGGGTGCTCCGGTTTCCTCCCACAGCCAAAGACTTGCAGGTTGATAGGTAAATTGGCCGTTGTAAATTGCCCCTGGTGTAGGTAGGTGGTAGAAATATTGGATTAATGTCGGATTAGTATAAATGGGTGGTTGATGGTCGGCACAGACTCGGTGGGCTGAAGGGCCTGTTTCAGTGCTGTATTTCTAAATAAAAAATAAATAAATAAACATAATAGCCTGGGATAAATTTCATCTGGGCCTGGGGATTTATCCACTTTGAAGCCCACGAAAACAGCTGATACTTCCTCCCTTTCAATGCTAATGGGCCGGGGGGGCTGGGGGGGGGGGGGGAAGGTGGGGGCAGTGCGGGGGGTAGGGGTGTTGGAGATGTGCCAAGGGGGGAGATGGGCAATGTGGGGCGATACGGACTGGTATGGAGCTGTGCGGGGCAGAGTGCCTACTATTGGTGTTGTAACTAATCCCAATTATGTTTTGAATTTGATAACAGGTTGCCTTCCTCGAGTCGTCCCGTTGCAGCAGTCCCGTGTTGCGGCTGCAGTGCGAGAACAGCACCTGTCTGCCGTGTGGAGTGTGAAGTACACAGTCGACCTGATGCTCATTGGCAAGCTAATTCCTGAAGCGGTGTGGTTGGCTTTCGGTCTTGGGGACTGGAAGACTGCCGTGGTGTTGGGCCTAGCTTTCAACCTGCACAGTCGGAGCATCCCTGAGTCTCCCAGGTAAGTACATGGTTAAACACTCCTTGGGGTTCGTCTTTGTGCCTGGCTGGCATTAAAATACAGGCATCGCATACAGGCAGCCCAGCTCGGCATGCACATACTGACCAGCAGCAATCTCTGAATCGCCATCTGGAGCTGAAACCCTGGCTGTTTTTCCCTCTCTTCCATCATTCGAGCAGGGGTCTGCTAACTGAGCACGGGACACAGACTGAACGGGTACATATGGGGAGGCAGTGGTGTAGTGGTAATGTAACTGAAGTAACCCTACCACTGCAGATGGTGAAATTTGAATTCAATTAATAAAACTGGAATTAAAAAGCTGGTCTAATGATGACCATGAAACATTGTCAATTGTTGTAAAAACTCATCTGGTTCACTAATGTCCTTGAGGGAAGGAAACCTGCTGTTGTTACCTGGTCTGGCCTACATGTGACTCCAGACCCACAACAATGTGGTTGACTCTGCACTGCCCTCTGAAATGGCCTAGCAAGCCACTCAGTTCAAGGGCAGTTAGGGATGCTCAATAAATGCTGGCTCAGCCAGCAACGTCCACATCCCACAAACCAATAAAAAAAACCTCTGGCAGTGTGCAAAATGTGGCTGAGTCCGAACATGTGCAGAGTTCTGAAAAGATATTGGTGATCGAGGGCAAGAAAGGCGACCAGTCCTCTGGGAAAGATGGATCAGGTCCCGGATCAGGTGGATGTTGTCCTGGATGGACTGGCCCGGGAATGTGTAGGATTGGTCGGGGTGGATCATGTGGGCCAGCACAGAGCCCAGGCAGGAAGACGTAGCCCGGGCAAAGCTCTTATAATCCGTGCTGAGGTGGGAGACCAGACGCCAGTTCTTAAGCAGGCGGTGATCATCCCTCTTCGGCAACACGACGATGACCGCCCTGCACTACGAGAGGGGCATCTCTGGTCGACAGGCTTTTCCCCAAGCCCCGCACAGTTCAAGGGCAATTAGAGATGGGCAATGAATGCTGGCAAAGCCAGCGATGCCCACATCCCATGAATGAATTTTAAAAAAACACTACCATATCAGGTGCAATATTTTTAAATAATTGCAGTATTTTATCTGTACTGTGTTTGCACTTGGCTGGATTAATGTTCTTTATCTCCCTTGGGAATAGCATCTGTCTGGCTCTTCCAGCACTTTGAGTGCAGGTTACTTTTTATTTGTCTCATAGGATGTGGGCGTCGCTGGCAAAGCCAGCATGTGTCACCATAAGAACAGGTGTAGGCCATTCAGCCCATCGAGCCTGCTGCACCATTCAATTAGACCATGGCTGATCATCTATCTCAATGCCACTTTCCTGCATTATCCTCATATCCCTTGATGTTATGAGTATCCAGATATCTAAAAATTTCTGTCTTGAACATACTCTATGATTGCTCTTCCACAGCCTTCTGGGGCAGAGAATTCCAAGACTCACCACCCTCTGAAGAAATACCTCCTTGTCTCACTTTTAAATGGCCTACTCCTTATTCTGAGACTGTGTCCCCTTATTCAGCTAGGGGAAACATCCTATCTCCATCTATCCTGTCATGCCTGTAAGAATTTTGTAAGTTTCAATGAGATCACTTGTCATTCTTTGAACCTCTAGAGAATACAGGCCCAGTTTCCCCAATCTGTCCTCATAAGACAATCCCACCATCCCAGGGATTAGTCTGGTGAACCTCCGTTGCACTCCCTCTATGGCAAGTATATCCTTCCTTAGATAAGGGGCGGCACAGTGGCGCAGTGGTTAGCACCGCAGCCTCACAGCTCCAGCGACCCGGGTTCAATTCTGGGTACTGCCTGTGTGGAGTTTGCAAGTTCTCCCTGTGTCTGCGTGGGTTTTCTCCGGGTGCTCCGGTTTCCTCCCACATGCCAAAGACTTGCAGGTTGATAGGTAAATTGGCCATTATAAATTGCCCCTAGTATAGGTAGGTGGTAGGGGAATATAGGGACAGGTGGGGATGTGGTAGGAATATGGAATTAGTGTAGGATTAGTATAAATGGGTGGTTGATGGTCAGCACAGACTCGGTGGGCCGGAGGGCCTGTTTCAGTGCTGTATCTCTAAATACAAAAAAAATAAAAACTGTACACAATACTCCAAGTGTGGTCTCACCATAGCTTTATACAATTGGAGCAAGATGTTTTTATTCCTGAACTTAAATACCCTTGTGATGGAGGCCAACATACCATTTGCTTTCCTAATTGCTTGCTGCATCTGCATGCTAGCTTTTAGCAACTCATGAACAGGGACACCCAAGTCCCTTTGGACATCAACACTTCTCAATCTGTCACCATTTAAGAAATGCTCTGCATTTCTGTTTTTCTACCAAAGTGGATAACTTTACACTTATTCACATTATATTCCATCTTTCATGTTCTTGCCCATTCACTTAGCCTGTCCAAATCCCCTTGAAACCTCCGTGCATTCTCCTCACAACTTACATTCCCACCTAGCTTTGTGTCATCAGCAAATTTGGAAATATTACATTTGGTCCCATATCCAAATAATTTATATATATATTGTGAACAGCTGTGGCCCAGGCACTGATCCTTGCGGTACCCCACTAGTAACAGCCTGCCATCCTGAGAATGACCCGTTTATTCCTACTCTCTGTTTTCTGTCTATTCACCAATTCTCAAACCACTGCAGTATATTACCCCCAATCCCATATGCTCTAATTTTGTTTACTAACTTCCTGTGTGGGACCTTACCAAAAGCCTTTTGAAAATTCAAATACACCACATCCACTGGTTCTCCTTTTTCTATGCTATAAGTAATATCCTCAAAAAAACTGCAACAGGTTTGTCAAACATGTTGACACTGCCCAATCCTACCATTATTTTCTAAGTGTATAGTTATCACATCCTCAGTACCTTGCTCTACGGCAGCGAGGCCTGGACAACGTATGTCAGCCAAGGGTGACGTCTCAACTCATTCCATCTTCGCTGCCTCCGGAGAATCCTTGGCATCAGGTGGCAGGACTGTATCTCCTACACAGAAGTCCTCAAGGCGGCCAACATCCTCAGCATATACACCCGACTGAGCCAGTGGCGCTTGAGATGGCAGGATCCCCAAGGACACATTGTACAGCGAGCTTGTCACTGGTATTAGACCCGACGGCCGTCCATGTCTCCACTTTAAAGACGTCTGCAAACGCGACATGAAGTCTTGTGACATTGACCACAGTTACCAGTGATCGCCAGAGCTGGCAGACAGCCATAAAGGAGGGACTAAAAAGTGGCGAGTCGAAGAGACTTAGCAGTTGGCAGGAAAAAAGACAGATGTGCAAGGGGAGAGCCAACTGTTTAACAGCCCCGACAACCAATTTTAACTGCAGCACCTGTGGAAGAGTCTGTCACTCTAGAATTGGCCTTTATAACCACTCCAGGCGCTGCTCCACAAACCACTGACCACCTCCAGGCGCTTAATCATTGTCTCTGGAAACAAGGAGGCCAAAGAAGAAAGAAGAAGATGATAATAGATTCTAACATTTACCCTGCTACTGATATCAAACTAACAGATCTGTAGTTCCCCGTTTTCTCTCTCCTTCCTTTCTTAAATAGTGGGGTTACATTTGCTACTTTCCAGTCTGCAGGAACCTTTCCAGAATCTATAGAATTTTGAAAGATAACCATCAATATATCCACTATCTCTTCGGCCACCTCCTTCAACCTCTGGGATGTAGCTCATCTAGTCCGGGGGATTTATCAACCTTCAATCCAGTTAATCTTTCGAGTACTACCTCTTTATTAATACTAATTTCTTTCAGTTCCTCATTTTCACAAGTCCCTCGTATTTCTGGGAGATTTTCCGTATCTTCCTCCGTGAAAAGACACACAAAGTAATTCGCGCTCGGCATGACGTTGAGCTCTTCTTCCGTCGCCTCCGCCTCCGGGCTCACTTCTTCGACCAGGAGTCCTCCCCCCGACCAGCAGACCCATTCACCCGCCTCCAGCATTCTCCCTCTACCTGGACCCCTCACCCTGGCCTCTTACCCGCTCTTGATCTTTTCATTGAAAACTGTCGGCGAGACATTGGTCGTCTCAATTTCTCTGCCCCCCCTCACTCACTCTAACCTGTCCCCCTCTGAACTTGAGGCACTCCGTTCTCTCAGGTCTAACCCCGACATGGTCATCAAACCTGCAGACAAGGGTGGTGCTGTTGTTGTATGGCGTACTGACCTCTACCTTGCAGAAGCTCAACGCCAACTCACAGACACCTCTTCCTACCTCCCTCTGGACCATGACCCCACCACCGAACATCAAGCCACCGTCCAAAGGACTGTCACTGACCTCATCTCCTCTGGAGATCTTCCCTCTACAGCTTCCAACCTCATAGTCCCGCAACCCCGGACAGCCCGCTTCTACCTCCTTCCCAAAATCCACAAACGGGACTGTCCTGGCAGACCCATTGTGTCAGCCTGCTCCTGCCCAACTGAACTTATTTCTTCCTATCTAGACTCTATCTTTTCTCCGCTGGTCCAGTCTCTTCCCACCTACATCCGTGACTCTTCTGACGCCCTACGTCATTTTGACAATTTCCAGTTTCCTGGTCCCAACCGCCTCCTCTTCACTATGGACGTCCAATCGCTCTACACCTCCATCCCCCACCAGGATGGTTTGAGGGCTCTCCGCTTCTTCCTGGAACAGAGGCCCAACCAGTCCCCATCCACCAACACCCTCCTCCGCCTGGCTGAACTTGTTCTCACATTGAACAACTTCTCCTTCAACTCCATGCATTTCCTTCAAGTAAAAGGTGTTGCTATGGGTACCCGCATGGGTCCTAGATGCCTGTCTTTTTGTGGAATATGTCGAGCATTCTTTGTTCCAGTCCTACTCAGGCCCCCTCCCCCAACTCTTTTTCCGGTACATTGATGACTGTATCGGTGCCGTTTCCTGCTCCCGCCCCGAACTAGAAAACTTTATCAACTTTGCTTCCAATTTCCACCCTTCTCTCACCTTTACATGGTCCATCTCTGACACTTCCCTTCCCTTCCTCGACTTCTCTGTCTCCATCTCTGGGGATAGGTTGTCTACCAATATCCATTATAAGCCCACTGACTCCCACAGCTACCTCGACTACACTTCTTCACACCCTACCTCCTGTAAGGACTCCATTCCATTCTCCCAGTTTCTCCGTCTCCGACGCATCTGCTCTGATGATGCTACCTTCCATGACGGTGCTTCTGATATGACCTCCTTTTTCCTCAACCGAGGATTTCCCCCCACTGTGGTTGACAGGGCCCTCAACCGTGTCCGACCCATTCCCCGCACCTCTACCCTCACCTCTTCCCCTCCCTCCCAGAACCGTGACAGGGTTCCCCTTGTCCTCACTTTTCATCCCACCAGCCTCCATATCCAAAGGATCATCCTCCGCCATTTTCGCCACCTCCAGCGTGATGCCACTACCAGTCGCATCTTCCCCTCCCTTCCCCTGTCAGCATTCCGAAGGGATCGTTCCCTCCGCGACACCCTGGTCCACTCCTCCATTACCCCCACCACCTCGTCCCCATCCCAGGGCACCTTCCCTTGCAATCGCAGGAGGTGTAATACCTGTCCCTTTACCTCCTCTCTCCTCACTATCCCAGGCCCCAAACACTCCTTTCAGGTGAAGCAGCGATTTACTTGTACTTCTTTCAATGTAGTATACTGTATTCGCTGCTCACAGTGTGGTCTCCTCTACGTTGGGGAGACCAAGCGCAGACTGGGTGACCGCTTTGCGGAACATCTCCGCTCAGTCCGCAAGCAGGACCCTGAGCTTCCGGTTGCTTGCCATTTCAACACTCCCCCCTGCTCTCATGCTCACATCTCTGTCCTGGGATTGCTGCAGTGTTCCAGTGAACATCAACGCAAGCTCGAGGAACAGCATCTCATCTACCGATTAGGCACACTACAGCCTGCCGGTCTGAACATTGAGTTCAATAATTTCAGAGCATGACAGCCCCCCACTTTACTTTCATTTTTAGTCATTTTTAGTTATTTTTTCTTCCTTTTTTTTTTGGCATTCCTTTTTACATTTTTTACAATCTTTTTTTGTATTTATTTCAGTTCATCTTAGTTTGTTCAGTTTGCTCACCCACTGTTTTTTTCAGGTTGTTTTTCTTCAGGTTTGCACTTGCTGATGTTCAATATTCAGTATATTCACACCTAATCTGTACTAATGCTTTGTCTTTCAACACACCATTGACATATTGTTTGCCTTTGCTCCGTGACCTTTTGGTCAGCTATGTGGCCTGGTCCAATCTGCACCTTCTCCTTTGTTATCTCTTGCCCAACCCCCACCTCACTTGTTTATAATCTGTGACTTTTCTAATATTTGTCAGTTCCGAAGAAGGGTCACTGATCCGAAACGTTAACTCTGCTTCTCTTTCCACAGATGCTGCCAGACCTGCTGAGTGAATCCAGCATTTCTTGTTTTTGTCACACAAAGTAATTGTTTAGTTTCTCTGCCATTTCCCTATTCTCCATTATAAATTCTGCATTCTCCACCTGTAATGGACATGCATTTGTCCTTGCTATTCTGTTCCTCTTCACATACCGAAAGAAGCTTTTACAGTCTGCCTTTATGTTTCTTGCTAACTTGTATTCATATTCTCTTTTCCTTTTATCAGTTTCTTGGTTGGATTTGTTGGATTCTAAATTGCTCTGACTCCTCGGGTTTGCCACTTTTTTTTGGCAACCTTATAAGCCACTTCCTTTTGTTACGGTCAGGTGAGGGGGGGAGAGTCGAAGGGCTTCCCTCTTTTCCCTCTCCTTAATTGACCACAACAGATTTAATACTTTTTTAAGGTTAATGTACTGGCCAGTTCAGTAGGTGTTTGATTGCTTACGTGCTGTGATCGTAACAAGAACCAATTGGATAGGTTTTCGTGAGTTTAACAAAGAAAGAGGTTAACTTTTATTGTACTAAAACCGAACTAACGAAAGTATTAAACAACGCTCCAACTTAAACACATACACACACATATCCACAAATAGGTTACAGAGTTGGGAAGGGTAGATTGGTCGAGTTAAAATCCATACAAAATATATAATCTGTAGAGTTTGGTGATTCGGCTGGCTTCTAGCTGAATTTGGTGGTCCTGAGGCTTTTAGTTTGAAGAGGTAGGTGGGTCTCTTGGAGACAGTAATGCAGATGATTTCCTCCAAAGGGGTTTCTGATTGTAGATCAAGTATGCAGAGGTGGTCAGTCAGCAAGCAGGATTTGAAACTTGCAAGCTGAATGGAGAGAGTGAGAGACCCTCACATGAGTCTGCAAGTGCCAGATTCCAGTTGCTTCTCAACCTGCTGCAGAGAAACACCAGCTTAAAACCATGGGGGT
The DNA here is from genome assembly GCF_036365525.1 of Heterodontus francisci. Lineage (NCBI taxonomy): Eukaryota > Metazoa > Chordata > Chondrichthyes > Heterodontiformes > Heterodontidae > Heterodontus > Heterodontus francisci. The sequence continues at coordinate 3,715,724 of NC_090374.1, read as the reverse complement.
GGGGTGCGGCTTGTCACATGACAGTCACCCAGCAATTCAAATATGGTACTTAGCAGTGTATTTCTTCTTGCTGAAAAGAACCTTAAACCTCCTGGGTCTTGTTTCTTTTTGGAATGAGCAGACATTCCATCTCTACCTCACAGTGTCATGACCGAGGCAGGAGGAGTGTACTGTTTATTCGAACTCCACTACTCCACAGGTCACAACGTATATTTAAATTTTTTCCCACTTACCAATACGGTCAATCATAAACTCTATCTTTATTCCAGAATAAAACACACCAACCAGGTTTCTTTAATGAACAACAAAATTATCAGTTTATTATAAAACAAGTCTTAACCAGTAACGAAGCAAAGCACTAACACACAGATTGAAATATTAAGGTTCCCTTTTCACCTCAGCCCCACTCTCTCACACACACACATACACTGGTTAACGAAAAAAAAGAGATTTACTCTTTAGAGCTCTAGTACAAAAAAAATACGTTGGCCAAAATACTTGTTAACTCTTGAAGGAAAAAGAGAAGATATGAAAAGATGTCCGATGTCCTTTTTTTGTTTGGCGTCCCAAATAGGTGTAGATGGATGTCACTGGGATCTTCATTGAACAGTTCTTGTCAGGTGACATTGAAGATCAGTTTGGGCAGGCTTTCCAGGAACAAAATGCAGCATCAGGGGTTTCAGGCAGTTTCTTACACTTGCTTCTCAGTTTCTCAAGAGCTGGTAAGCTGGCAGGCTTTTTCGAAGAGCTGGACCAGACTGAGGTTGGGTTTGCTCCCTTGGCAAGTTTTCTCGAACTGTCTTTTGTAACGCTGTCCACACCCCCAGCTCACTGTCCAAAGTGAAACCAAAAACAATGTCACAAGAATCAAGCCTCCTGACCCCTACAAATCCCTCCCCATCACTTCTTTGTAAACATCTTTCCCCAAGGGCAATTAGGGATGGGCAATACATGTTGTCCAAGCCAGCAATGCCCACATCCCATGAAAGAATGAATTAAAAAAAAGTCAAAAACAACCCTGCTAGATAAACATTTGAAAAGTGCCTTCCAGTAAGGTCTTGTTTTTAGCACTCCTTGATTCTTCCAGTAACTGTTACAATCCAGACCTCTCAGTGACCCTTGTAAAAAAAAACCCAAGGACTCCTTTTCACTTTTCGAACACAAATCCTCAAAATTTAGCAAAGAAATGGAAGCACTCGTAACGACAGGCCTTGCAATGTAGGATACACTTTTGCAAATTAGGTGGTCATCTTAAGCTGCTAGCAAAGTCATCTTTTATCTGTTCATTTTTCAATCTCTTTAAAAAAATTTAAATTCAGATTTCCAGTCAGTGGATTAAAGAAAATTATCATTCAACTAAGCACGTTGGTGTGACCCTTTGATCTAATGCAATCTTTAACTTCTTTTGTAGCCACAGTTGATTAATCTTTCCTGTTGGGGTTTTGCGTCCTAGAGAAATGTATATTTGTTGTAGACAATGTAATAGCTCTTTAAATACAAGCCATTGCCTGTCGACTGTCAAATCTTTCAGTGTATTTTCCCAATCCACCATCGCCAACTTGCTCCTCATACTTTCATAGCTTCCTTTGTTCAGATTTAAGACCCTAGTTTCAGGATAAACCATATCACTTTCAAACTTAATGTAAAATTCTATCATATTATGGTCACTATTTCCCAAAGCCTCCTTTACAGGTAGGTTATTAGAACAAGAACAAAGAACAAAGAAAATTACAGCACAGGAACAGGCCCTTCGGCCCTCCAAGCCTGCGCCGATCCAGATCCTCTATCTAAACATGTCACCTATTTTCTAAGGGTCTGTATCTCTTTGCTTCCTGCCCATTCATGTATCTGTCTAGATACATCTTAAAAGACGCTATCGTGCCCGCGTCTACCACCTCCACTGGCAACGCGTTCCAGGCACCCACCACCCTCTGTGTAAAGAACTTTCCACGCATATCCCCCCTAAACGTTTCCCTCACTTTGAACTCGTGACCCCCAGTAATTGAATCCCCCACTCTGGGGGAAAAAGCTTCTTGCTATCCACCCTGTCTATACCTCTCATGATTTTGTACACCTCAATCAGGTCCCCCCTCAACCTCCGTCTTTCTAATGAAAAATAATCCTAATCTACTCAACCTCTCTTCATAGCTAGCGCCCTCCATACCAGGCAACATCCTGGTGAACCTCCTCTGCACCCTCTCCAAAGCATCCACATCCTTTTGGTAATGTGGCGACCAGAACTGCACGCAGTATTCCAAATGTGGCCGAACCAAAGTCTTATACAACTGTAACATGACCTGCCAACCCTTGTACTCAATACCCCGTCTGATGAAGGAAAGCATGCCGTATGCCTTCTTGACCACTCTATTGACCTGCGTTTCCACCTTCAGGGAACAATGGACCTGAACACCCAAATCTCTCTGTACATCAATTTTCCCCAGGACTTTTCCATTTACTGTTTAGTTCACTCTTGAATTGGATCTTCCAAAATGCATCACCTCACATTTGCCCTGATTGAACTCCATCTGCCATTTCTCTGCCCAACTCTCCAATCTATCTATATTCTGCTGTATTCTCTGACAGTCCCCTTCACTATCTGCTACTCCACCAATCTTAGTGTCGTCTGCAAACTTGCTAATCAGACCACCTATACTTTCCTCCAAATCATTTATGTATATCACAAACAACAGTGGTCCCAGCACGGATCCCTGTGGAACACCACTGGTCACACGTCTCCATTTTGAGAAACTCCCTTCCACTGCTACTCTCTGTCTCCTGTTTCCCAGCCAGTTCTTTATCCATCTAGCTAGTACACCCTGGACCCCATGCGACTTCACTTTCTCCATCAGCCTACCATGGGGAACCTTATCAAACGCCTTACTAAAGTCCATGTATATGACATCTACAGCCCTTCCCTCATCAATCAACTTTGTCACTTCCTCAAAGAATTCTATTAAGTTGGTAAGACATGACCTTCCCTGCACAAAACCATGTTGCCTATCACTGATAAGCCCATTTTCTTCCAAATGGGAATAGATCCTATCCCTCAGTATCTTCTCCAGCAGCTTCCCTACCACCGATGTCAGGCTCACCGGTCTATAATTACCTGGATTTTCCCTGCTACCCTTCTTAAACAAGGGGACAACATTAGCAATTCTCCAGTCCTCCGGGACCTCACCCGTGTTTAAGGATGCTGCAAAGATATCTGTTAAGGCCCCAGCTATTTCCTCTCTCGCTTCCCTCAGTAACCTGGGATAGATCCCATCCGGACCTGGGGACTTGTCCACCTTAATGCCTTTTAGAATACCCAACACTTCCTCCCTCCTTATGCCGACTTGACATGGAGTAATCAAACATCTGTCCCTAACCTCAACATCCGTCATGTCCCTCTCCTCGGTGAATACCGATGCAAAGTACTCGTTTAGAATCTCACCCATTTTCTCTGACTCCACGCATAACTTTCCTCCTTTGTCCTTGAGTGGGCCAATCCTTTCTCTAGTTACCCTCTTGCTCCTTATATATGAATAAAAGGCTTTGGGATTTTCCTTAACCCTGTTTGCTAAAGATATTTCATGACCCCTTTTAGCCCTCTTAATTCCTCATTTCAGATTGGTCCTACATTCCCGATATTCTTTCAAAGCTTCGTCTTTCTTCAGCCTCCTAGACCTTATGTATGCTTCCTTTTTCCTCTTAGCTAGTCTCACAATTTCACCTGTCATCCATGGTTCCCTAATCTTGCCATTTCTATCCCTCATTTTCACAGGAACATGTCTCTCCTGCACGCTAATCAACCTCTCTTTAAAAGCCTCCCACATATCAAATGTGGATTTACCTTCAAACAGCTGCTCCCAGTCTGCATTCCCCAGCTTCCTGCCGAATTTTGGTATAGTTGGCCGTCCCCCAATTTAGCACTCTTCCTTTAGGACCACTCTCGTCTTTGTCCATGAGTATTCTAAAACTTACGGAATTGTGATCACTATTCCCAAAGTAGTCCCCTACTGAAACTTCAACAACCTGGCCGGGCTCATTCCCCAACACCAGGTCCAGTATGGCCCCTTCCCGAGTTGGACTATTTACATACTGCTCTAGAAAACCCTCCTGGATGCTCCTTACAAATTCTGCTCCATCTAGACCTCTAACACTAAGTGAATCCCAGTCAATGTTGGGAAAATTAAAATCTCCTATCACCACCACCCTGTTGCTCCTACATCTTTCCATAATCTGTTTACATATTTGTACCTCTATCTCACGCTCGCTGTTGGGAGGCCTGTAGTACAGCCCCAACATTGTTACCGCACCCTTCCTATTTCTGAGTTCTGCCCATATTGCCTCACTGCTCGAGTCCTCCATAGTGCCCTCCTTCAGCACAGCTGTGATATCCTCTTTGACCAGTAATGCAACTCCTCCACCCCTTTTACCTCCCTCTCTATCCCGCCTGAAGCATCGATATCCTGGGATATTTAGTTGCCAATCATGCCCTTCCCTCAACTAAGTCTCAGTAATAGCAATAACATCATACTCCCAGGTACTAATCCAAGCCCTAAGTTCATCTGCCTTACCTACTACACTTCTTACATTAAAACAAATTAACAAATTATTAATTAGCCCTTTCTCATTACGTAAGACCAAATCTGAAATGGCCAAATGGTTGGTGTTTCAACGTATTGCTCCAGAAACCCATATTGCAGACACTCCAGGAATTTATCCTCCACAGCATTAATGCTGATTAGGTTTATGAAACTTGAAGTCACCCATTATTATTGTATTACCTGTGTTACATGCATCACTAATTTCCCATGCTGCGTGCACTTCTAATTTCCTGATTTATACCGTGCACAACAATATCACCACTGTTTGGTCTATAGACAACTCTCACCAATGTTTGCTTCCCCTTGCTGTTTCTTAGCTGCACCAAATTAATTCTACATTTTGATCCTTTGATCTAAGATCCTCTCTCACTAATGCATCGATTTCATCCCTTATTAAGAGCGCTACCCCACCTCTGTTTCTTTTTTGCCTATCCTTCCTAAATGACAAATATACTTGAATATTCAGTTCCCAGTCTTGGTCACCCTGTAACTGCATCTCTGTAATGGCAATTAAATCGTACCCATTTACTTCTGTTTGTGCCTTCAAATCACCGACCTTGCTGCGAATGTTCCATGCATTCAGATAGAGTGCCCTTAACTTTGTCTTTTGAACATTATTCCGCATTCTGATTCTATTTGATGCTTGCCTTGGCTTTGTTTGTCTTCTAATTTCACTTAAATAAAAGCAAAATACTGCGAATGCTGGAAATCTGAAATAAAAACAGAAAGTGCTGGAAAAACTTAGGTCTGGCAGCATTTGTGGAGAGAGAAACAGAGTTAACGTTTCAGGTCAGTGACCTTTCATCAGAACAGACCTGAAACGTTAACTCCTCTTCTCTCTCCACAGATGCTGCCAGACCTGTTGAGTTTTTCCTGCACTTTCTGTTTTTATTTCTAATTTCATTTATTATTTTTCTACTGCCTGCGACCAGTTTTGCTTCCCTCCAATCTTCCCTTGCTGCCACACTCAGATTATCAATTCCCTGATTGCTATCTTGCTCTCTCGCCTTCTCCTCTCTCTAAATTATCACATCTTCCCTCACTTGATCCCTCTCCCCCACTATTTAGTTTAAAGCCCTCTCTACCACCCTAGTCATATGACTCACCAGAACACTGGTCCCAACATGGTTCAGGTGAAGACCATCCCAACGGTACAGTTCCCACTTTCCCCAGTACCCCATGCATCAAAACCCATTTCTCCCACACCCATCTTTGAGCCACCCATTTAACTCTCTAATCTTATTTACCCTACTATTAAGAGAATAACTGACCAGAAGGTCATGGAACAAAGGCAAACAATATGTTAATGGTGTGTTGAAAGATAAAGCATTAATACAGATAGGGTGTTAACAGACTGAAAACTGAACAGCTGCAAGTACAAACAGGAAAAAAAAGTGGATAAGAAAACTGAACAAACTAAGATAAAATAAAACAAAATAAGCACACAAAAATATAAAAAAGAAAAAAGAAAAAATAACTAAAAATAAAAGTAAAATGGGGGGCCCATCATGCTCTGAAATTATTGAACTCAGTGTTCTGTCTGGTAGGCTGTAGTACGCCTAATCAGTAAATGAGATGCTGTTCCTCGAGCTTACGTTGATGTTCACTGGAACACTGCAGCAATCCCAGGACAGAGATGAGAGCAGGGGGGAGTGTTGAAATGGCAAGCAACCGGAAGCTCGGGGTCCTGCTTGTGGACTGAGCGGAGGTGTTTCGCAATGCGGTCACCCAGTCTGCATTTGGTCTCCCCAATGCAGAGGAGACCACATTGTGAGCAGCGAATACAGTATACTGCATTGAAAGAAGTACAAGTAAATCGCTGCTTCACCTGAAAGGAGTGTTTGGGGCCTGGGATAGTGAGGAGAGAGGAGGTAAAAGAGGAGGTAATACACCTCCTGTGATTGCAGGGAAAGGTGCTGTGGGAAGGGGACGAGGTGGTGGAGGTAATGGAGGAGTGGACCAGGGTGTTGCGGAGGGAACGATCCCTTCGGAATGCTGACAGTTGAAGGGAGGGAAGACACTTACTGTAGATGTGTTTGCCATGGATCACACTAGCATCCACCAGCTCCCACATACAGCAGCCACAAGACATCACCTGCCTGCCATCTTTATTATGTGTTGGTTAATTTAGGGCGGCACAGTGGCGCAGGGGTTAGCACCGCAGCCTCACAGCTCCAGGGACCCGGGTTCGATTCCGGGTACTGCCTGTGCGGAGTTTGCAAGTTCTCCCTGTGTCTGCGTGGGTTTCCTCCGGGTGCTCCGGTTTCCTCCCACATGCCAAAGACTTGCAGGTTGATAGGTTAATTGGCCATTATAAATTGCCCCTAGTATCGGTAGGTGGTAGGGGAATATAGGGACAGGTGGGGATGTGATAGGAATATGGGATTAGTGTAGGATTAGTATAAATGGGTGGTTGATGGTTGGCACAGACTCGGTGGGCCGAAGGGCCTGTTTCAGTGCTGTATCTCTAAACTAAACTAAAAACTAAACTAAACTATAATTAATAAACTCCACTACTTCTAAGCCCCACTACTAACAACCTTTACCACTGCTTATAAACCTTACTACAACTAATAAAATGTGACTAATAAATTAACCAGAGACTCAGAAGATTCTTATTCATAATATTCCAATTAATGTTATGCTAACCCCAAATAAAATTCCTTGGTTTAGATAAGAGAAAAAGAGAAAACGTTCACCAACATGTTACCCATCCCTAATGCCCTCGAGAAGGTGGTGGTGAGCTACCTTTTTGAATCGCTGCTCTCCATCTATTCGTATTAAGTGGAATGTACAGCGTAAAAACAGGCCATTCAATCCAACAGTTCTATACTGGTGTTTTATGTTCCGCAGTAACCTCCTACGAAATCATTTAACATCATCCACATATCCTTCTATTCCTTTGTCCCTCAGGTGTTTATCTGGCATCCCCTTGGATATGTCTATACTACTCGCCTCAACCACTCCCTGGTAGCAAGTTCCAAATTCTCCCCAGTCACTGGGTTTCTGCAGAACTGGTTTTATCACTACATGAATTACAGGCCTGTTTTGGGGGTGGGGAATGGGGATTACAGACCTGGTTTGGGGGTGGGGAATGGGGATTACAGACCTGGTTTGGTGGGGTGGGAATGGGGATTACAGGCCTGGTTTGGTGGGGTGGGAATGGGGATTACAGGCCTGGTTTGCGGTGGGGGGGGTGGAGAATGGGAATTACAGGCCTGGTTTGGGGGGTGGGGAATGGGGATTACAGACCTGGTTTGGTGGGCTGGGAATGGGGATTACAGACCTGGTTTGGTGGGGTGGGAATGGGGATTACAGGCCTGGTTTGGGGGGGTGGTGGGAATGGGGATTACAGGCCTGGTTTGGGAGGAGGGAAATGGGGATTACAGGATTGGTTTGGGAGGAGGGAAATGGGGATTACAGGATTGCTTTGGGAGGGGGAGATGGGGATTACAGGATTGCTTTGGGAGGGGGAGATGGGGATTACAGGATTGCTTTGGGAGGGGGAAAATGGGGATTACCGGCCAGGTTTGGGATGGGAAAAATGGGGATTACTGGCCTGGTTTGGAAGGTTGGGATGGGGTTTACAGGCTTGATTTGGGAGGAACGGGGATTACAGGCCAGGTTTGGGAGGTGGAGGAGTGGGTATTACGATCCTGGTTTGGGGCGATGGGAATGGGGATTACAGGCCTGGTTTGGGAGGAGGGAAATGGGGATTACAGGATTGGTTTGGGAGGAGGGAAATGGGGATTACAGGATTGCTTTGGGAGTGGGAGATGGGGATTACAGGATTGCTTTGGGAGTGGGAGATGGGGATTACCGGCCAGGTTTGGGATGGGAAAATGGGGGTTACGGGCCTGGTTTGGGAAGGTGGGGGAGTGGGGATTATGGACCTAGTTTTGGGTAAATGGGCTTTACAGGCCTGTTTGAAGGGTGGGGGAAGTGGGAATTACGGGCCTGGTTTGAGGGGTGAGATATTGGGGATTATGGGTCTGGTTTGGGGTAAATGGGGATTACAGTTCTGTTTGAGGGGTGGGACAGTGGGGATTACAGGTCTGGTTTGTTTTAGTTTTGATTTAATGGTTACAGGAAGCGTTGGAGATCGCTGTATCTACCCCCACACCTTCACCCTTCCCAGATCTTCCAGCATAAACTGCAGGCACTGCTGGGGTGCCCAGTGAAGGTGACGATGTCTTTGGGAGATCTCACGGTAAACACTACAATGAGCACAGGCAGTGACTCCAAACAGTTCACAGGTGAGCTGAATGCAGTGCCTGTTCTCTGTGCAGTCTGAATGTTAGAGCAAAAGCTTCAATAGTGCAGATGGCAGAACTGATATATATCTTGGAATATTTAAGATAACTTTCCCTGAGGACATTAAATTGGTGGGTAGAGTCTGTGATAGGGGAGTATACATGGGCTGTGGGAGGGGATTAAATGGATGGGTGCAGTCTATGATAGGGGAATGTGGAAGTTGCTGCAAGGCCAGCCATTATTGCCCATCCCTAATTGCCCTTGAACTGAGTGGCTTGCTAGGCCATTTTCAGAGGGCAGTTAGGAGTCAACCACATTGCTGTGGGTCTGGAGTCAAATGTAGGCCAGACCAGGTAAGAACAGCAGATTTCCTTCCCTAAAGGACATTAGTGAACGAGATGGGTTTTTACAACAATTGATAGTTTCACGCATTGCACTTTTGAACTACAAGAAAGCCCCCAGCGATTTAACATCCGCAGCACTTAAAGCAGCCAGAAGTACTGCACAAAGAACAGCTAGGCGTTGCGCAAACGACTACTGGCAACACCTATGCAGTCATATTCAGCTGGCCTCAGACACCGGAAACATCAGAGGAATGTATGATGGCATGAAGAGAGCTCTTGGGCCAACCATCAAGAAGATCACCCCCCTCAAATCTAAATCGGGGGACATAATCACTGACCAACGCAAACAGATGGACCGCTGGGTTGAGCACTACCTAGAACTGTACTCCAGGGAGAATGCTGTCACTGAGACTGCCCTCAATGCAGCCCAGCCCCTACCAGTCATGGATGAGCTGGACATACAGCCAACCAAATCGGAACTCAGTGATGCCATTGATTCCCTAGCCAGCGGAAAAGCCCCTGGGAAGGACAGCATTACCCCTGAAATAATCAAGAGTGCCAAGCCTGCTATACTCTCAGCACTACATGAACTGCTATGCCTGTGCTGGGACGAGGGAGCAGTACCCCAGGACATGCGCGATGCCAACATCATCACCCTCTATAAAAACAAAGGTGACCGCGGTGACTGCAACAACTACCGTGGAATCTCCCTGCTCAGCATAGTGGGGAAAGTCTTTGCTCGAGTCGCTCTGAACAGGCTCCAGAAGCTGGCCGAGCGCGTCTACCCTGAGGCACAGTGTGGCTTTCGTGCAGAGAGATCGACTATTGACATGCTGTTCTCCCTTCGTCAGATACAGGAGAAATGCCGTGAACAACAGATGCCCCTCTACATTGCTTTCATTGATCTCACCAAAGCCTTTGACCTCGTCAGCAGACGTGGTCTCTTCAGACTACTAGAAAAGATCGGATGTCCACCAAAGCTACTAAGTATCATCACCTCATTCCATGACAATATGAAAGGCACAATTCAACATGGTGGCTCCTCATCAGAGCCCTTTCCTATCCTGAGTGGTGTGAAACAGGGCTGTGTTCTCGCACCCACACTTTTTGGGATTTTCTTCTCCCTGCTGCTTTCACATGCGTTCAAATCCTCTGAAGAAGGAATTTTCCTCCACACAAGATCAGGGGGCAGGTTGTTCAACCTTGCCCGTCTAAGAGCGAAGTCCAAAGTACGGAAAGTCCTCATCAGAGAACTCCTCTTTGCTGACGATGCTGCTTTAACATCTCACACTGAAGAATGCCTGCAGAGTCTCATCGACAGGTTTGCGTCTGCCTGCAATGAATTTGGCCTAACCATCAGCCTCAAGAAAACGAACATCATGGGGCAGGATGTCAGAAATGCTCCATCCATCAATATTGGCGACCACGCTCTGGAAGTGGTTCAAGAGTTCACCTACCTAGGCTCAACTATCACCAGTAACCTGTCTCTAGATGCAGAAATCAACAAGCGCATGGGTAAGGCTTCCACTGCTATGTCCAGACTGGCCAAGAGAGTGTGGGAAAATGGCGCACTGACACGGAACACAAAAGTCCGAGTGTATCAGGCCTGTGTCCTCAGTACCTTGCTCTACGGCAGCGAGGCCTGGACAACGTATGCCAGCCAAGAGCGACGTCTCAATTCATTCCATCTTCGCTGCCTTCGGAGAATACTTGGCATCAGGTGGCAGGACTATATCTCCAACACAGAAGTCCTTGAAGCGGCCAACACCCCCAGCTTATACACACTACTGAGTCAGCGGCGCTTGAGATGGCTTGGCCATGTGAGCCGCATGGAAGATGGCAGGATCCCCAAAGACACATTGTACAGCGAGCTCGCCACTGGTATCAGACCCACCGGCCGTCCATGTCTCCGTTATAAAGACGTCTGCAAACGCGACATGAAATCGTGTGACATTGATCACAAGTCGTGGGAGTCAGTTGCCAGCATTCGCCAGAGCTGGCGGGCAGCCATAAAGACAGGGCTAAATTGTGGCGAGTCGAAGAGACTTAGTAGTTGGCAGGAAAAAAGACAGAGGCGCAAGGGGAGAGCCAACTGTGCAACAGCCCCGACAAACAAATTTCTCTGCAGCACCTGTGGAAGAGCCTGTCACTCCAGAATTGGCCTTTATAGCCACTCCAGGCGCTGCTTCACAAACCACTGACCACCTCCAGGCGCGTATCCATTGTCTCTCGAGATAAGGAGGCCCCAAAAGATAGTTTCATGGCACCATTACTGAGACTAGCTTTCAATTCCAGATTTTTTAAAAATTAATTAATTGAATTTAAATTCCACCAGCTGCCATGGTGGGTTTCGAATCCATGTCCCCAGGGCATTAGCCTGCACCTTTGGTTTACTAGTCCAGTGACATTACCACTACATCACCATCCTCTTTTTCTTTTCCCCCCCCCCCCCCCCCCCCCCCCGCCCACAGACACGAATGGAATAGTCTATGATTGGGGAGAGTATACATGGGCAATGGAAAGGGATTAAATTAGTGGGTAGAATCTGAGAGGGGACAATGAACATGGACTGTTCAGCACCTGAGTAACTCGTGTATTGATGCATGATGTGTCACCTTTATGGTCCTTTATGGATCGTTGTCTTAGCGCAGTTTGCTCAGTTGACCAGGGTCTGCGGAAGGCAGAGTTTGCTTCAGGTTGTGTGGGCAGCACAGTTTGTCGTAGAGTCTGTGGTGTGCTGTTTGTCCTGGGGCCACTTTGGGCAGTGTCTGGACCTCAGTGCATGATCTTCCCAGAATATTGTCTGTAAAGTGTATAGTCTGGTCCCATCATGGAGTGGGAAATAGGATGGCCCATGGATTTTGCTGTTTCTATATTTTTCTTTCTCTTACTTTGCAGATTCCATTGAGGAGGAGGATGCCGATGTGCTGTTTGGCTCAGTGCAGGAGATCTTGAAAGCAGCTGTGATGGCAGATGCCGATGTTCTTACAGAGACCTTTGAACTTTTGGTGCAGACTGCAAAGGACCTTGGTGCCTGCCTGCCTGGGCTAGTGCCCGATGGTCTATACCTGCCTGCACCTCCGTTGTATTGTCCTCAGCCAGCCACTGATAGTGAAGTAAGGGTAGGGAACAATGAACAACCACAGGTACACTGAGGGATACAGGCTGTGGCAGGATGATGTTTTCATTTCTCATTTTCGTTCCTCAGGGCAATGCCTTGACCAATCAGAGTCAAGCTGCCTGATTTAAATTTTAAACAAAGCTTGGCAGTTAACTGTCAGTCACCATCAGCTGGTGCATTCGCCATGGCAACGTCTCTACCAATCAGAGTTCACTTGCCAGCCAATCAGCACTCTCTTCTCATGCAGTATAAGTTGTTGTTTTCCCTTACATTGGTTATTCTTGTGATTGTCCTGATGAGTGCAAGATGAAAAGCTTCGACAACATGTCTCTATTTTCAGCAATTCTCAAGTTCTGTAATACCAAACGACTTGATGAAGTTTTTGTTTAATAAGCACACTTTGTGTTACTGGATCATTCTTGGTTTGCTGTCTGCATCACCAGTTTCTGTAGTGTCATGGCAGTGCTGGCAGCAGAATCTCTAGTTGTCCCAGTTTTAAATATTAGTGAGGAGCGTTGCTGTGATGGGAGAACCAGTAGATGCAGAGCCTGAGATTCCAGGGAACACCGATACTGATGGGCATGTGTAACAGTGTGTTAAGCGATTTTATGACTGCATTGCAGAATGATGTCACAGTACCTGGCTCCAAAGAATCAAGGAACATGCTGATATTTATCAATAGGCCCTCGGGGCTTGAGGCTTACTCATCGTAATGATGGAGCAGGCTTAAGGAGCCATATGGCCCTCTCCTCCTATTTCTTATGTTTTTATAAATCATATTCAAGTAAGGCAGGAAAAAAGACAGAGGCGCAAGGGAAGAGCCAACTGTGTAACAGCCCCGACAATCAAATTTTTCTGCAGTGGAAGAGCCTGTCACTCTAGAATTGGCCTTTATAGCCACTCCAGGCGCTGCTCCACACACCACTGACCACCTCCAGGCGCTTACCCATTGTCTCTTGAGATAAGGAGGCCAAAGAAGAAGAAGATTCAAGTCACATCAAGCTTAGGTTTCAAAAGTCCATAGGAGCTGGGGAAGAATGGTCGGAGCAAGAGGGAGACTCTGGAAGCTGTAATATTCTGATGCTATTAAGGCTTAGAACAGAATATCTAAGAGATTGACAGTTACAGGAACAGGAGTTTATTTACATACGTCTGACATCTATGGCTTCCACTTTCACTCTATATGAGGTTCTGTTACATTACTTCCTGCGATGACACTCTCCGACAATTTACATATTCTGCCCAGTAACAACCCTATATTACATGATACTACAGAAGCCAGGAGTGCCAGAGTGCTCACATGTCGGAAAGAATATTCTGCAATAGAAGAGTTTGGGTTCAAAGACTGGCAGGATGCAGGGAAGAGGTTGAGCACGTAGGAAAGTGAGACATTTAGGAGAAACCTCAGTGTGTGATGTGCTATCCTGCTGAGACTCACTGTGGTTTTGTTATTTATAATTAATGTTTACCCAGTTACAGAATTAATGGCTGGTCTGTTACATCTTCAGAATAGTGGAGCAGACCCTGGGTTATCCGCAGAGAGAGCTGCTCGGCAAAAGGTGTCTGCGGTCCTTCAGCGGGTCCTTATGCTCTTCAGGGCTGCCCGCTGCTCCCTCCCGGCAGCGCGTTGGTATATCAGCAAGCTCCGATATGGTCAAAAGATCATGAATAAGGTAATCAGTCTGCTAGGGATTTCTTCAAACAAGAGATGTACAGTTCCTGTCTCTGCTCTTGTCTTCATCAGTATCTGATCAAATTAAATGGGTTTTTTTTAGGAGGAAGAGGTCATTAGGCCAACAAAACTGTACCTTTTAGATACCCCACTCTCTCCTCATGTCCCTCTCCCCCACCCTCTCCCATCTTCTCATGGAATGCCTCGATTCTGTCTCTCTCCCTGTTTCCCCCCCCCCACCTCTTTATACTCCACACTTTGATATCTTTCCCTGGCAACTTATTCCATTACTCGATTACCATTTGCTTGATAGCCATTCTTGCCACGCTGTCCCTTAGTTCTTGGTTCAGCCAATTTTCCTGAAGGAGTTCTACTTCTCACTATGGGCTATGCCTTGTGTTAACTGTGGTGTGAGGGGGTGGGATGGGCGCGTGCTGAGGGTAGGGTTTGGCAGAGGGACTGAAGCTGCTAACTCAGCCACTTTGGGATGGCGGAGAGGCTCAGCAACTCTATATTTCTTATACATTGGGTGAGCTGTGAGTTTGAGGGCTGATGTTTTACACATTTGATGCATCAGCAGCTTGCTTGTCTGATATATTTGTACTTTCCTTGCTGTTAGATCAGAGGGAAGGCTGGTCTCCCTCCACTCCGTCCATTCCCTGACTCACTGCTGCGTTACTGTAAAGCTCGGAGCAGCTTCTTCAGACCAGGAGCTGGGGGTGACAGAACTTCTGATGCGATTTCCTTTCGGGTAATCGGTGAGTAAATCAGCTCAAGTGCCTCGAATGGTGCCCTTGGTTCCCCCACTTCTCCTCTCCTGAAGACACTGACCCTTGATGGGATGTGGGATCCATGGACACCAGCAACACTGTGGTACTCTCCGACTGAGCCTAAATAGGAGTGTCAACAGGATATTTAATCATGAGGGATCTGCAGCCGGGCCTTGGCCCAATGCATCTTCATCTGACAGCTCCAGCAGAGATGGTTGGAGCATGGTCAGGAGCTGGGACTTTCTCCCATTTCTAAACCAAGACCGCAGAATCTCACCTACTGCCAGCATGCCTGAGATCTGCCTTTTATTATTTATTCTCGGGATGTGGACATTGCTGGCAAGATGGCTTTTGTTGCCCATCCCTAGTTTTCCTGATTTGATACAACTGAATAAATTCAGCAGGTCAGACAGCATCTGTGGGGAAAGCAACAGTTAACGTTTCAGGTTGATGACCTTTCATCAGAACTAATGAAAGGTTATTGACCTGAGACGTTGGGCTGAATTTTATTGCAGGCTTTGGACCTCGACATCAGGAGCGAATGGGGGTCTTGAGCTCGCACTTGCTGGCAGCAGGACCAGCTCAGCAATTTTCCTGGAGGAAGTTGGCTAAATGGCCACCTCTGGAACCACTGTCCAATTACGAATGGTGGCAGCAATCAGTGGGCTGACAGCTCAGAAGCCTTGGCAATCCCATTGGCAGAGGTTGGGGACCGAGAGGTTAAATGCAAATAAAATAATGAGAAGGGGGACTGCCAAGCAGGCGGGTGCTCCGATTGGAGAGGAAACCCCTCTGGATGGCCCAATGAGGCTGCAGGTGCTGCCTTTCCTCCCCAAGGCCGCTCTCTGGGCATGGTGCCTCTGGCTCCAATAGCCCCTACCCCCTGGGGTGACACAGGGGATGTCACCCCGTCGCCAGCAAACACTGACGAGGCTGGAAAATCACCCTTATTAGGTGACTTAATTATTTAACTTGGTGGCCTGCCTCCAATCTGGATTCCAGTGGCAGGAAGCCATCTCGGCACGGATCCTGCTATTTTACCGGCCCTCTCCACCTCCAAGACTGCCATCATGGGATGTTAAAATTCAGCCTGCTAACTCTTTCTGTCTCTCTCCACAGATGCTGACTGACCTGCTGAGTATTCCAGCATTTTCTGATTTTATTTCAGATTTCCCGCTTCCATAGTATTTTGCGTTTGATACAAGTGAGTGTCTGTCTTGCCAGGGTCATCTCAGAGACCAGTGACCACATTGATGTTGGGCTGAAATTGCATGTAGGCCAGACTGGGTAAGGACGGCAGGTTTCTTTCCCAGAAGGACATCCGTTGGGATTTTACAGCATTCCTACAGTTTCATGGTCACTTTCACTGTTGTTTATTTCTAGATTTATTCAACAGAATTCCAGTTCTTAAACTAGAAAATGCTAGGTTTTAAAATTTGTGTCTCTCTGTATTCTTAACCCAGTAACAGAGTCACAACATGGACTGCAACTTAACACAGACTGGGAATGAAACCCGTAGTCCCTCCTGGCTTGTGGTTCTGTTCGGAGCAGTGTATTTAGCCACTGACCTTTTGAAATTTGAGCTGTTTTATTTTCACCATTTCTACCTGGAAGAGCAGGGCTCAGATTGGAGAAGCAGACTAAGGCAGAACCTCCAGGACAAAAATTGGCCTGTAGTGGTGCTGGGAATGTGGACTGGGAGCCAAACACCCAGCCAGGAAGCTCTGGCAGCTGCAGGGAGGATAGAAGGGACAGAGGCACCTGGGGGTTCATGTGCATCGATCTTTGAAGGTGGCAGGACATATCTAGAGAGTAGTTAGCAAAGCATACGGCATTTTGGGCTTTATAAAGAGGTCCTGAGTACAAAAGCAGGGACGTTAAGCTGAACCTTTAGAAAGCTCTGGTCCTCAACCCTTATACCAGTGGAAACAGTTTCTCCCTATCCACTATTTTTAAACCCCTCATGATTTCTATCAAATCTCAATAACCCCAGTTTCGCCAGTCTATCTTCATAACTGAAATTAGTTATCACTGGAATCATTCTCATAAATCTTTTCTGCACTGTTTCTGAAACCTTCACATCTTTCCTGTGCCCAGAATTAGACACAATACTCCAGTTGTGGCTGAACTAGTGTTGTATAAAGGTTCATTATAACTTCCTTGCTTTTGTACTCCATGACCCTATTTATAAAACCCAGGATCCGGTATGTATTTTTAACTGCTTTCTCAAACTGCCCTACCACCACCGCCAATGATTTGTGCACGTATACCCCCAGATCTCTCTGCCTGCACCCATTTTAGAATTGTACCCTTTAGTTTATATTGCCTTTCCTCGTTCATAATATCAAAATCTATCACTTCACATTTCTCTGCATTAAGTTTCATCTGCCACATGTCCATCCATTCTCCCAGCCTATCTTGTTTTGAAATTGTGCCCTATCTTTCTTCTTTAGCCTCCTTGTCTCGAGAGACAATGGGTAAGCGCCTGGAGGTGGTCAGTGGTGTGTGGAGCAGCGCCTGGAGTGGCTATAAAGGCTAATTTTAGAGTGACAGACTCTTCCACAGGCGCTGCAGTTAAAATTGGTTGTCGGGGCTGTTACACAGTTGGCTCTTCCCTTGCGCTTCTGTCTTTTTTCCTGCCAACTGCTAAGTCTCTTCGACTCGCCTCTCTTTAGCCCCACCTTTATGACTGCCCGCCAGCTCTGGCGATCGCTGGCAACTGACTCCCACGACTTGTGAGCAATGTCACAGGACTTCATGTCGCGTTTGCGGACGTCTTTAAAGCGGAGACATGGACGGCCGGTGGGTCTGATACCAGTGGCGAGCTCGCTGTACAATGTGTTTTTGGGGATCCTGCCATCTTCCATGCGGCTCACATGGCCAAGCCATCTCAAGCGCCGCTGACTCAGTAGTGTGTATAAGCTGGGGGTGTTGGCCGCCTTGAGGACTTCTGTGTTGGAGATACGGTCCTGCCACCTGATGCCAAGTATTCTCCGGAGGCAGCGAAGATGGAATGAATTGAGACGTCGCTCTTGGCTGACATACGTTGTCCAGGCCTCGCTGTCATAGAGCAAGGTACTGAGGACACAGGCTTGATACACTCGGACTTTGGTGTTCCGTGTCAGTGCGCCATTTTCCCACGCTCTCTTGGCCAGTCTGGACATAGCAGTGGAAGCCTTTCCCATGCGCTTGTTGATTTCTGCATCTGGAGACAGTTATTGATAGTTGAGCCTAGGTAGGTGAACTCTTGAACCACTTCCAGAGCGTGGTCGCCGATATTGATGGATGGAGCATTTCTGACGTCCTGTCCCATGATGTTCGTTTTTTTGAGGCTGATGGTTAGGTCAAATTCGTTGCAGGCAGCCGCAAACCTGTCGATGAGACTCTGCAGACACTCTTCAGTGTGAGATGTTAAAGCAGCATCGTCAGCAAAGAGGAGTTCCCTGATGAGGACTTTCCGTACTTTGGACTTCGCTCTTAGACGGGCAAGGTTGAACAACCTGCCCCCTGATCTTGTGTGGAGGAAAATTCCTTCTTAAGATTTGAACGCATGTGAGAGCAGCAGGGAGAAGAAAATCCCAAACAGTGCAGGTGCGAGAACACAGCCCTGTTTCACGTCACTCAGGATAGGAAAGGGGTCTGATGAGGTGCCGCTATGTTGAATTGTGCCTTTCATATTGTCATGGAATGAGGTGATGATACTTAGTAGCTTTGGTGGACATCCGATCTTGTAGTCTGAAGAGATCACGTCTGCTGACGAGGTCAAAGGCTTTGGTGAGATCAATGAAAGCAATGTAGGGGGGCATCTGTTGTTCACGGCATTTCTCCTGTATCTGACGAAGGGAGAACAGCATGTCAACGGTCGATCTTTCTGCTCGAAAGCCACACTGTGCCTCAGGGTAGATGCGCTCGGCCAGCTTCTGGAGCCTGTTTAAAGCGACTCGAGCAAAGACTTTCCTCACTATGCTGAGCAGGGAGATTCCACGGTAGTTGTTGCAGTCACCGCGGTCACCTTTGTTTTTATAGAGGGTGATGATATTGGCATCGTGCATGTCCTGAGGTACTGCTCCCTCGTCCCAGCACAGGCAAAGCAGTTCATGTAGTGCTGAGAGTATAGCAGGCTTGGCACTCTTGATTATTTCAGGGGTAATGCCGTCCTTCCCAGTGGCTTTTCCGCTGGCTAGAGAATCAATGGCATCACTGAGTTCCGATTTTGTTGGCTGTACGTCCAGCTCATCCATGACTGGTAGAGGCTGGGCTGCATTGAGGGCGGTCTCAGTGACAACATTCTCCCTGGAGTACAGTTCTAGGTAGTGCTCAACCCAGCGGTCCATTTGCTTGCGTTGGTCAGTGATTGTGTCCCCTGATTTAGATTTGAGGGGGGCGATCTTCTTGATGGTTGGCCCAAAAGCTCTCTCAATATCATCATACATTATATACCCACGTATAAGTCATTAATATATATCAAGAAAAGCGTAAAGCAGTGGTCCTAATACTGCGTTTTTTTTCATTCCCCCGGCCCCCCCACACCCTGTGAAACGCCATTCTATACCTTACTCCAGACTGATAAACAACCACTACTCTCTGTTTCCTGTCACTCAGCCAACTTTGTATCCATGCTGCCACTGTCCCTTTTTATGCCATGGGCTTCAGCTTTGCTGACAAGCTTGTTTTATGGCACTTTATTGACTGCCTTTTGGAAGTCTATATACACCACATCAGTCCTGAACTAGCGAACTTGTCTCAAGTCCACAGGGATAGTGTTCCCACTGTGCAGCCTCCCAGTTACAGACACTAGAATAATGGGTAAGTTTGAGGAACAAGAGGGAAGTAATCAAGGAGCACACCGGGTGATTGAAGGGAGGAGTGGAGTAGGATGAAACTGGGAGAAGGGTAGGATGGGGATGGTAGAAAAATGGGAGAGTGGGACAGTGAGAGGAGGGTGTGGGGCAAGAGATGGATGAGGGTTCTGCGGAGAGGTGGGACACAGAACGTTATGTGTAAACAGCCCCTGACCCCAATCTGTGCCAGCTGGAGATTATTAACACCAACATTCTGACTGTTTTGAGCTGTGCTGAGCTGTTGTGGTTCTGGCTGGAGGCTGACTGTGTAAAACTCATCATGTGTTTTATTGACAGGCTCTTTTCGTGACCTCTGTGGATTATGCTGGATGTTCCATGTCCGTGAGCAGCTGAGTGAGAGTTGCCGCAAGTACCAAACAGCCAGAGACAACACTAGATCTTCCCAGGTACTCACCCTGCCACTTGCACTGGGCAAATATAAGTACCCAAATTTGGAAAGCCTAGTGACGGTTAGTTTATCACAACGCTGCGTTGTGTTCTTGTAGCTGTCAGTTCAATCCTGTGTGAAGGAACGCAGAAACAGCTCAGTCACACTGACAGAGACATCCCCAGTGTGTTCAGTGCAGCAGAGTGTCAACAGATACATTAAGCCATGGAGATGCAGCACAAAAGGTTGGCTTAATGTTTTCTGACTTTCACTGAGGTGATACAGAGCAGGTTCACACTGCACTGAATAGGGCAGATACTGATTGAAGGGAAGGAAACAAACGGTCCAAGTCTATGAGCACATATTCACATTGGGAGCTCCCAGTGGCTCCCTGTCTGTGCTGCAGGACGCTTGAGGGGGCAGCAGTTGTTATCTTTGTGAGCCACTTTGTAATATTTAATGCAATTCCTTTGCCTGCACCCCCCACCCCCCCCAATCCCACCTTTATGTTCACTAAGCTGCCCTGACAGACTCAGCTGGGTCAACATGGTTCACCAGTAGATGTGGCTCCCCTTCCTTTTGCCCCAGTGGATCGCCACCTGGCCCCAGCCCCCAGTGGATCGCCACCTGGCCCCGGCCCCCAGTGGATCGCCACCTGGCCCCGGCCCCCAGTGGATCGCCACCTGGCCCCGGCCCCCAGTGGATCGCCACCTGGCCCCGGCCCCCAGTGGATCGCCACCTGGCCCCGGCCCCCAGTGGATCGCCACCTGGCCCCGGCCCCCAGTGGATCGCCACCTGGCCCCGGCCCCCAGTGGATCGCCACCTGGCCCCGGCCCCCAGTGGATCGCCACCTGGCCCCAGCCCCCAGTGGATCACAATTTCCTCTTTTTATCTGTGGTAGATTACAATCCCCTCCTTGACAGACCTGCTGGTTGGGTCGATGCTTGCAGAACCTAGTGGGTCATTTTCCCAGTTGCCATTGAGCAGTAACCTCTGGCCACAGCTGAATTCCAAGCCCCTGGGAACTGCCTACGCCAGAGTGCTAGCTGGTGGAGAGTGTTTAATATAACTGTGTCCTGATAGCCTGGTATTTTCATAACAGTTAATGGCATTTCATTCTTGGACAGTACATTTCCACCAGTCAGTTTGTTGGTCACTGCCTTGAGGGCAATTATGGATGGACAATAAATGCTGGCCTTACCAGCTGCACCCACATCTCATGAACAAATGAAGGAAAAAGAAGGGTTTCTAATGTATTTTGAAAAATGAGGAACACGTGACAAAGTTCCTTTATATAAAATGGTGTGTCTAGTTAGGTGCTACTAACTAGGTAGACAATGGACTTAGCTACTGATGTCAGTTACATTTATACTGCTGAGTTTGATGTCTTCTCAGGATTATGAGGTGGCAGCAGAGTATGATGCTGCTGTGGTTGACCATTGCCTGACTTCCCTGGACTGGGCCTGTCGACTGCTGCCCTTCGCTAGGTTCATGAATGTAGAAGAGCTTATACAAGACCTCATCCTCAGCTTGGTTAGTGAGCTGCCTCCAATCAGAAAGGTAGGAGCATGCATCTGAACAAAATGTGATGAGTGTACTGTGGGTCACTGGGGGAGGGCAGAGTGAGAGAGTGGGACACCCTGGGGGGAAGGCAGAGCGGGCAGGACATTGCAGCAAGAGGCCTTCAGAGGGTGTCTTAGGCCCAAAGATCTACAGCTGCTTCATCAATTCATCATAATGTCAGAAGTGGGGATGTTTGTTAATGATTGCACAGTCCATTTGTAACTCTTCATAGAATGAAGCAGTCCATTCCTGCATGTAGCCAGATATGGACAACATTCAGGCTTGGGCTGATAAGTGGCAAGCAGCATTAGCATCACACAAGTGCCAGGCAATGACCATCTCAAACAAGAGAGAATCTAACCATCTCTCCGTAATGTTCTAACGGCATTACCATTGCTTCAACATACTGGGTTTATCATTGGCCAGAAACTGAACTGGACCAGCCGCATAAATACTATGGCTACAAGAGCAGGTCAGAGGCTGGGAATTTTGCGGTGAGTAACTCACCACCTGACTCCCCAAAGCCTATCCACCATCTGCAAGGCACAAGTCAGGAGTGTGATGGAATATTCTCCACTTGCCTGGATGGGTGCAGCTCCAACAACACTCAAGAAGCTCAACTCCACCCAGAACAAAGCAGCCCGCTTGATTTTCACCCCATCCACCACCTTCAACATTCACTCCCTCCACCACTGATGCAGCAGTGTGTACCATCTTCAAGATGCACTGCAGCAACTCACCAAGGCTCCTTCAACAGCACTTTCCAAACACGCAAACTTCTACTGCCCAGAAGGACAAGGGCAGCAGATGCATAGGAACACCACCACCTGCAAGTTCCCCTCCAAGCCACACAGCATCCTGACTTGGAACTATATCACTGTTCCTTTACTGTCATTAGGTCAAAGCTCTAGAACTCCTTCTCTAACAGCACAGTGGGTTTACCTGCTCCACAAGGACTACAGCGGTTCAAGAAGATGGCTCACCACCACCACCTTCTCAAGGGCAATTAGGGATGGGACAACAAATGCTGGCCTAGCCACCATCACTCACATCCCGTGAATGAATAAAAAAGAGAGACAGCCTGGGTGGAGGTGAGAGAGAGAGACGCACACACCCTTAGGGGAGTGTAGGGGAAGAGAGATACTCTGGGGGAGAGGGGAGAGCGAGAGTGAGATCCCGATCCTGGGGAGTAAGCTGGGCCATGGGGGCAATGTTTCCTGTAAGCTCTGCACCTGCAAGGATGTGTGGCAACCCGGAACGTACCACTCACATGTCCCCTTTAAGATACTGCGTGTGCCTGGCAGCGCAAAAAAACTGCAAAGGAACCTTGCATTGAAATGAACAGGCTGTCCACAATGGACAAAATTTAGTAGGGATGTTGCCAGGGTGTAGGGGGTCGGGAGAGAAAGATACCTTGGGAGAGGTACAGGCAGAAAGAGACTGGTAGGGGGAAGCACAGGGAGTGTGCGACCCTGGGATTGGGGTGGGGGTGGGGGGTAAGCAGAGGGAGTGTACAACCCTGGGGGTTGTTGGGGCCACAAGAAAGCACAGGGAGAGTGCGACGAAGGGGTTGAGTGGGGTGGTGGGGGTTGCAGGGGACAGAGGCACATGGAGAGAGAGAGACCCTGCGGATGTTTGGGGTGGGGGCAGAAACACAGGGAGGAAGAGACCCTGTGGGGAGGAGCACATGGGGGGAGAGAGAGAGAGACCCTTGGGGTTGGGGGAGAGAGCCAGCCCCTGAGGGTGGGTGCAGAGAGCATGAGGCAGTGGCACAGTGGGGAGGAAGGCAGGAGGCTTGTATTGTGGGAATATGTTGCAGCACACTTTTCTTTCTGCCTGACATGCCTGCTTCCTGTTGGATGTAGGTAGCTGAAATCCTAGTCAGGGCCTTTCCTGATGTCGAAGACGTTCGGGTGCCTCTGAGGGACAAACATCACGCACTGCAGCAACGCCTACGTCACAGCACAGTGCAAGGTAAGGCAATCCAGCTTACTGTTACCGCTTGAGCAGTCAGCCTCCTCCTATGGGGTTATCCCCCTTTACTCGGCAGTGCAGATGGGGTGAGTAATAACTCTCGGGGTGTGATTCTATGATGGATCTTTGAGCTGGACTGAGGAAGAACAAGTTACGTTTATTTGGCCTCTTTTACTCAATAAAACATTCCAAGGTGCTGCATAGGAGAAGTATCAAATGCAATTTGGTCCCAATTCACATGAAATATTAGGACAGATGACCACGAGCTTGGTCAAAGAAGCTTGTTTTAAGGAACGTCTAAGAGGAGGACAGAGAGGTAGAGAGGCAGCGAGGTTTAGAGAGGGAATTCCAGAGCTCAGGGTCCAAGCAGCTGACAGCACGGCTGCTGCTGATGGAGCAATTAAAATCCGAGGTGAGTAAGAAACCAGAATTGGAGGAACACAGAGTTTATTTTATTTTTATTTAGATATACAGCACTGAAACAGGCCCTTCGGCCCACCGAGTCTGTGCTGACCATCAACCACCCATTTATACTAATCCTACATTAATCCCATATTGCGACCACATCCCCACCTTCCCTCACTTCCCCTACCACCTACCTACACTAGGGGCAATTTATAATGGCCAATTTACCTATCAACCTGCAAGTCTTTGGCTGTGGGAGGAAACCGGAGCACCCGGCGAAAACCCACGCGGTCACAGGGAGAACTTGCAAACTCCACACAGGCAGTACCCAGTATCGATTCCGGGTTGCTGGAGCTGTGAGGCTGCAGTGCTAACCACTGCGCCACTGTTCTCGGAGGGTTGTAGGACTAGAGGAGATTACAGAGATAGGGAGGGGCAGGCCATGGAGGAATTTAAAATCGAGGATGAGAATTTGAAAATAGGAGCAGGAGTAGGCCATTCGGCCCTTTGAGCCTGCTCCGCTATTCATTATGATCACGGCTGATCATCCAACTCAATAACCTGTTCCTGCTTTCCCCCCATATCCTTTGATCACTTTAGACCCAAGAGCTATAACTAGATCCTTTTTGAAAACATACAATGTTTTGGCCTCAACTGCTTTCTGTGGTAGCGAATTCCACAGATTCACTACTCTCTGGGTGAAGAGATTTCTCCTCATCTCAGTCCTGAAAGGTTTACCCCGTATCCTTAGACTATGACCCCTGGTTCTGGACACCCCCACCATCGGGAACATCCTTCCTGCATCTACCCTGTCAAGTCCTGTTAGAATTTTATAGGTTTCTATGAGATCCCCCCCCTCACTCTTCTGAACTCCAGCGAATATAATCCTAACCGACTCAATCTCTCCTCATACGTCAGTCCCACCATCCCAGGAATCAGTCTGGTAAACCTTCGCTGCACTCCCTCTATAGCAAGAGCATCCTTCCTCAGATAAGGAGACCAAAACTGCACACAATATTCCAGGTGTGGCCTCACCAAGGCCCTGTATAATTGCAGCAAGACATCCCTGCTCCTGTACTCGAATCCTCTCGCTGTGAAGGCCAACATACCATTTGCCTTTTTTACCGCCTGTTGCTCCTGCATGCTTACCTTCAGCGACTGGTGTACGAGAACACCCAGTTCTCGCTGCATATTCCGCTCTCTCCGTTTATAGCCAGATAATAATCTGCCTTCCTGTTTTTGCTACCAAAGTGGATAACCTCACATTTATCCACATTATACTGCATCTGCCATACATTAGCCCACTCACTCAACTTGTCCAAATCACCCTGAAGCCTCTCTGCATCCTCCTCACAACTCACCCTCCCCCCCCAGTTTTGTGTCACCTGCAAATTTGGAGATATTACATTTTGTTCCCTCATCTAAATCATTAATGTATATTGTGAATAGCTGGGGTCCCAGCAGCAATACCTGCGGTACCCCACTAGTCACTGCCTGCCATTCAGGAAAATACCCATTTATCCCTACTCTTTGTTTCCTGTCCGCCAACCAATTTTCTATCCATCGCAATACACTACCCCCAGTCCCCGGCACTTTAATTTTACACACTAATCTCTTAAATGGGACTTTGTCGAAAGCCTTTTGATGAGGTTCCCCCTCATCGACTCTACTAGTTCCATCCTCGAAGAATTCTAGTAGATTTGTCAAGCATGATTTCCCTTTCATAAATCCATGCTGACTCTGCCCGATTCTACCACTGTTCTCTGCTATAAAATCTTTGATAATGGACCCAAGAATTTTCCCCACAACTGACATCAGTCTGACTGGTCTATAATTCCCTGCTTTCTCTCTACCTCCCTTTTTAAATAGTGGGGTTACATTAGCTACCGTCCAATCTGTAGGAACTGTTCCAGAGTCTATAGTATCTTGGAAAATGACCACCAATGCATCCATTTTTTCTAGGGTCACTTCCTTAAATACTCTGGGATGCAGTCCATCAGGCCCTGGGGATTTATCGGCCTTCAATCCCATCAATTTTCCCAACACCATTTCTCTACTAATACTGATTTCTTTCAGTTCCTCTCTCTCACTAAGCCCTGTGTTCCCCAACATTTCTGGTATGATATTTGTGTCCTCCTTTGTGAAGACAGAACCAAAGTATGCATTTAGTTGGTCAGCCATTTCTTTGTTCTCCATAATAAATTCCCCTGTTTCTGACTGTAAGGGACCTACATTTGGCTTCAGCAATCTTTTTCTCTTCACATACCTATCGAAACTTTTACAGTCAGTTTTTATGTTCCCTGCAAGCTTACTCTCGTACTCTATTTTCTCCTTCTTAATCAATCCCTTGGTCCTCCTTTGCTGAATTCTAAACTGCTCCCAATCCTCAGGTCTGTTGTTTTTTCTGGCAAATTTATATACCTCTTCCTTGGATCTAATGCTATCTCTAATTTCCCTTGTAAGCCATGGTTTGGCTCCCTTTCCCGTTTGACTTTTGCGCCAGACAGGGATAAACAATTCTTGCAGTTTATCTATGCGCTCTTTAATGTTTGCCATTGCCTATCCACCGTCATCCCTTTAAGTAACGTTTCCCAATCCGTCATGGCCAACTCGCGCCTCATACCTTCGTAGTTTCCTTTACTAAGATTCAGGACCCTTTTCTCAACTACGTCACTCTCCATCTTGATGAAGAATTCTATCATATTATGGTTGCTCGTACCCAAGGGTCTCGCACCACTAGATTGTCAATTATTCCCCTCTCATTACACATTACCCAGTCTAGGATGGCCTGTTTTCTAGTTGGTTCCTCAACGTATTAGTCCAGAAAACCATCCCGTATACACTCCAAGAATTCCTCCTCTATGGTATTGTAACTAATTTGATTTGCCCAATCTATATGCAGGTTAAAATCACCCATAATTACAGATGTCCCTTTATCGCATGCATCTCTAATTTCCTGTTTAATACCATTCCCAAGATCAGCACTACAGTTTGGGGGTCTATATACAACCCCACTAACGTTTTTTGCCCCTTAGCGGAGCGGGATCCAATGTAGGTCAATGAGCACAGGGGTTAAGGGTGAATGCAAGTTAGGACATGAGCAGCAGACTTTTGGATGACCTCAATTTATGCAGGGTCGAAGATGGAAAGCCGGCCAGGGGTGCGTTGGAATAGTCAAGCCTAGAGGTAACAAAAAAATCAAGTAGATTAGGGTTTCAGTAGTAGATGAGCTGAGGCAGGCTTGGAGTTGGGTGGTGTTACATAGGTGGAAGTAAGTGTTCTTGGTGAATACTGAAGCCTTTGTTTTGTTTCACAGGCCCTGATGGAGAGGAGATGATGTCGGTCTTGCTGCACGAGCTGTATCGACAGAGAATAAAAGTGCTGAAGCGGACAGTGCAGAATATTGGTCCCACTGAACAGCACATTTGGGAACGGAATGAAGAGGGTTTGAGGGACCAGCAGGACCAGCCGTATGATTGGTTCTCCTTGGGGATGAGTCTGAGTAGAAGCTCTTTGACAGACACCAGCAGAGGCCAGAACCAGGGTGATGGGGACACAACAGACGATATGTCGGTGGAATTCCAGGATCTGAGCGAACAGCAGGATAAAATTCAGCAGCAGATGGGCACCAGTCACAGGTAGTACATGTGGGCCATGCTAATGTGGGGATGGAGGATACCTGGGATACCCAGTTAACAAATGAGAATTCCCAACTAAGAATGGATGTCAGGGAAACCTTTGTACTCAAATGGTAATCAAGTAATGGAATAAATTACCAGGAAAGGGAGGGAGATGGGTCGGTGGAATTGAGGGATAGGGGGAGAAGGTGCGGTTGAGAAAAATGGGCAGAGGGTGGGCGGTTGGGGGATGTGGGGAGAAGGTGGGTAGGTGATTGAGGAATCTGGGGAGTCGGTGGAATTGAGGGGAAGGTAGGTTAGTGGGGTTGGTGATATGGGCAGAAGATGGAAAGATGGGGTTTGGGTAGGTGGGGTTGAGGATAACGGCAAAAAGTGGATCAGTGTGTGTGTGCAGAGAGGAGCACAGAGCTGAGTATTTTACTCATTCATGGGATGTGGCATTGCTGGCTAAGATAACATTTATTGCCCGTCCCTAATTGCCCTTGTGATGGTGGTGGTGAGCTGCCTTCTTGAACTGCTGCAGTCCTTGGGGTGTAGGTACTTCAACAGTGCTGTTAGGAAGGAAGTTCCAGGTTTTTGACCCAGCGACAGTGAAGAAATGGCGATATAGTTCCAAGTCAGGATGGTGTGCGACTTGGAGGGGTACTTGCAGGTGGTGGTGTTCCCATGCATCTGCTGCCCTTGTCCTTCTAGGGGGTAGAGGTTGCAGGTTTAGAAGGTGCTGTCTAAGGAGCTTTGGTGTGTTGCTGCAGTGCATCTTGTAGATGGTACACACTGCTGCCACTGTGCATCGGTGGTGGAGGGAGTGAATGATGATGGTGGTAAATGGGGTGCCAGTCAAGCGGGCTGCTTTGTCCTGGATGGTGTTGAGCTTCTTGAGTGTTGTTGGAGCTGCACCCATCCAGACAAGTGGAGAGTATTCAATCACACTCCTGACTTGTGCCTTGTAGATGGTGGACAGGCATTGGGGAGTCAGGAGGTGAGTTACTCGCCGCAGGATTCCCAGCCTCTGACCTGCTCTTGTAGCCACAGTATTTATGTGGCTGGTCCAGTTCAGTTTCTGGTCAATGGTAACCCCCAGGATATTGATAATGGGGGATGCAGGGATGGTAATACCATTGAATGTCAAGGGGAGATGGTTAAATTCTTTCTTGTTGGAGATGGTCATTGCCTGGCACTTGTGTGGCACGAATGTTACTTGCCACTTATCAGCCCAAGTCTGGATATTGTCCAGGTCTTGCTGCATTTGCTAGGGCTCTTTGATGCCATACTCGGTCAAATGCTGCCTTGATATCAAGGGCAGTCACTCTCACCTCACCTCTGGAGTTCAGCTCTTTTGTTCATGTTGGGACCAAGGCTGTAATGAGGTCAGGAGCTGAGTGGCCCTGGCGGAACCCAAACTGAGAGTCAGTGAGCAGTCTCAGGAGACAAGGGATTTTAGAGAGCCTGCATTAGCGAAGTTGGGCTGGTAAGTGGCAAGCAGCATTTGCTCCACACAAGTGCCAGGAAATGACTATCTCCAACAAGAGAGAGAATTGAACTATCTTGACTTGCTATTCAACAGCATTACCATTGCTGAATCGCCCACCATCAACATCCTGGGGGTTACCATGGACCAGAAAGTGAACTGGAGCAGCCACATAAATACTGTGGCTACAAGAGCAGGTCCACGACTGGGAATTTCATAGTGAGTAACTCACCTCCTGACTTCCCAAATCTTTTCCACCATCTGCAGGGCACAAGTCAGGAGTATGATGGAATACTCTCCACTTGCCTGGATGAGTGCAGCTCCAACAAGAGGCTTGACATCTTTCAGGACAAAGCAGCCCACTTGATCGGGACCCAACCACCACCTTAAACATTCACTCCCTCCACCAGCAGTGCACAGTGGTTGCAGTGTGTACTATCTACAGTGCACTGCAGCAACACCTCACCGAGGCTCCTTGGACAGCACCTTCCAAACCTGCAGCCTCTACCACTTAGTAGAACAGGGGCAGCAGACACATAGGAACACGACCACCTGCAAGTTCCCTGACCAAATCACACACCATCCTGGTTTAAAACTATATCGCTGTTCCTTCTCTGTCACTGGTTCAAAATCCTGCCCTAACAGCACAGTTGGGTGTACCTACACCAGATGGACTGCAGCGGTTAAAGAAGGCAGCACCTTCTCGAGGGCAATTCGGGATGGGCAATAAATGCCAACCTTGCCCGCGATGCCCACATCTCATGAATGAATACAAAAAGATTTTTAAAAATTGGATCCTTGGCTTTATAAATAGAGGCACAGAGTACAAAAGCAAGGAAGTTATGCTAAACCTTTAGAAAACACTGGTTAGGTCCCAGCTGGAGTGTTGTGTTCAATTCTGTGCATCGCACTTTAGGAATGATGTCAAGGCCTTGGAGAGGGTGCAGAGAAGATTTACTAGAATGGTACATGAGGAACAAAAGTAAAATAGTGCAGATGCTGGAAATCTGGAAATGTTCAGCAGGTCAAGCAGCACCACTGCGTTAATGTTTCATGTCTGACCTTTCATCGTGAAAGGTTGATAACCAAAGGACACAGATTGAAGGTGATTGGCAAAAGAAGCAGAGGTAATTAGGAGGAAACTTTTTAGCATTGTTAAGTTGTTGTGATCTGGAAAACAGTTTCAATAATAACTTTCAAAAGGGAATTGAATAAATACATGAAGGGAAATCATTGACATGGGGAAAGAGCAGTTGAATTGGATCGCTCTACTAAAAAGCCAGCACAGGCCCAGTGGGCTGAATGGCCTTCTTCTGAGCTCTATCATTCATTGTATGCTCAAAAAATGTGTAACTGAGTGCAGCAGGAGTTTTATTCTGTATTTGCAGGGTCGCACAGTCCAGTCCCCACAGGAACTCAGCCAGCAGGGACAATGGTCCAGACTACCGGAAAGCCGGGAAGCCAGGAAAGAATGGGGGGTCAGAGCTTGCCGCACCTTGCCTGCCTGTGGTTGCCTCGTGGGAGTTTGAGCGTGATGACGAGGAGTATGTGAAGTTCCTAGAGCTATTCCTGAGCTACCTGTTGGAGAGAGACCAGATAGTGAATGAAGTCCCTGGTGTCCCACTCCTGACCTGCTGCTCGGGCTACCTGATGGAACAGGAGCTGAATTCATTGGCGTTCCAGGTTCACACCACTCTAAAGCGACGGCAGAGCAGGACGAGAACTGCCGCAGGTGTCTTCAGAGCAAAGAGCTGTTCTCGCTTAATGTGTGAGACGGATCGGAACGTGAAGCTGGGCTGTGGGCGAGGATCGAATCCCCCAGTCTCCTCACTCACTCAAGGGGTGTTCCACTCCTCTGTCCACTCCGAAGTGTTGCCAAATGAAAACAATATCTACAGTTATTTTCCTGCTGTTGGAACTCGGGGCAGGGCGAGGGGCAGAGGCTTGTTTGGGTTAAAACTGCACTCTTTGCCCAGTCAATTAAATGTGGTCCGGCACTGGTCAGCTACCCCTGACCCTGCCTGTTCCACCGAGGGGCCTGCAAGGGCAGACCACAGCCCCTACCTGTCAGCGCTCACTCTGTCAGGAGAGGACCTCACCCCTGAGCTGGAAGTCAGATTCCAGGGCACAGCCAAACTCCTGGAGTGGATGATCCGATGGTCTGAAAGGAGGCTGCTCTGTGGCCCTCAAAAAGTGGAAACGTTAGTGGACCACGGCACCGCCATACGGGTCAAGACTTCAGTGCCTGCCATCCTCCGCTCCCTATGGCTACTGGACAGGGACCTGGGGGCCAACACACTGGATAGCTGCAACTACAGGGTATGTTACTGTATGGCTTTCCCCTCCTGATTTCTCCCCTACTGTCTTGAAGGACTGGCTTTTGCAGGGATGGGTTCCAGACATCCTTCAGTATGTCACCCAGATAAATTTCCTTGCTGTGTGAGCCTAGACTCCGAGCATTGGCAGGATAATCACCCACGGAGATCACCATTGTCTTTCTCCCCATGTTCAGACAAAAAGCGGTGTCAATGGATAGAATCACAGAATTGTTACAGTGCAGAAGGAGGCCATTCAGCCCATGGTGACTGCACCAGCTCTCCTAATGAACATTTCACCTAGTGCCATTCTCCCCATATTCCTGCACATTCTTCCTTTTCATATAACTGTCTAATTCCCTTTTGAATGCTTCAATTGAACCTGCTTCCACCATACTTGCAGGCAGTGCATTCCAGACCTTAACTCCTCCCTATATGAAAAGGGTTTTCCTCATGTTGCTTTTGCTTTTTCTACCAATTACTTTAAATCTGTGACCTCTCGTTCTCGATCCTTTCATGAATGGGAACATTTTCTCCCTACCTACTCTGTCCAGACCCCTCATTATTTTGAATACCTCTAGCAGATCACCTCTCAGCCTTCTCTTCTCCAAGGAAAACAGTCCCAGCTTCTCCAATCTATCTTCAGAACTGAAGTTCCTCATCCCTGGAACCATTCTCCTGAATTTTTTCTGCACCCTCCCCTCATGTCTTTCCTAAAGTCCGACATCCAGAACTGGACACAATACTCCAGCTGAGGCCAAACTAGTGTTTTATACAAGTTCAACATAACCTCCTTGCTCTTGTACTCTATGTCCCTATTACTAAAGCCCAGGATACTGTATGCTTTATTAACCGCTCTCTCAACCTGTCCTGCCATCTTCAGTGACTTATGCACATATACACCCAGGTCCCTCTGCTCCTGCACCCCCTTTAGAATTGTACCCTTTATTCTATATTGTCGCTCCATGTTCTTCTTACCAAAATGAATCCCTTCACATTTCTCGGCATTGAACTTCATCTGCCACCTGTCTGCACATTCCACCAACTTGTCTCTGTCCTTTTGAAGTTCTACACTATCCTCCTCACAGTTCACAATGCTTCCAAGTTTTGTATCATGCGCAAACTTTGAAATTGTGCCCTGTACATCAAGGTCTAGGTTATTAATATATATCAGGAAAAGCAAAGTCCCAACACTGACCCCTGGGGAACTCCACTACAAACTTTCCTCCAGCCTGAAAAACAGCCATTAATCAAATATACAAACTGGGTGGTTTTATTTTAATTTTAAAAAGTCAACAGATGAAACTCTCTGCCGAACAAAGGCGATGGAGGGGTTCCTCCAGCCTGAAAAATATCCATTAATCATTACTTTTTGTTTCCTGTCACTCAACCAATTCCGTATTCATCTTGCTACTGTCCCTTTTATTCCATGAGCTAATAAGTTTTCTCACAAGTCTGTTGTGTGTCACTGTATCAAATGTCTTTTGGAAGTCCATGTCCATGCGGGAGGCGATGGTCTCGTGGTAATGTCCTGGACTAGTAATCCACAGCCCAGGCTAATGCTCTGGGGACATGGGTTTGAATCCCACCATGACAGATGGTGAAATTTGAATTCAATTAATAAAAATCTGGAATTAAAAGCTAGTCTAATGGAGACCATGAAACCATTGTCGATTGTTATAAAAATCAGTCTGGTTAGGGAAGGAAATCTGCTGTCCTTACCTGGTCTGGCCTACATGTGACTCCAGACCCACAGCAATGTGGTTGACTCTTAAATGCCCTCTGAAATGGCTTAGCAAGCCACTCAGTTGTCAAGGGCAATTCGGGATGGGCAACAAATGCTGGACTTGCAGGTGACGCCCACATCCCATGAAAGAATAGGAAAAAAAACACATCAACTGCATTGCCCTCATCAGGATAGTCATCAGGAACACTGGCCACCTGTTTAGACCAGCACAGACTTGGTATACAACCTGGCATTTACTGGTCCGCAGTACATAGCATCACAGTGGGTGCTCCCTTCCCCTCCCCCCCTTCCCTCGCCCTCTTGTCTATTCTCTGAATCCTTCCTCTTTGTCACACTGATTCTACTTCTACCTGTTCATTTCTCTCCTCCCATTCACTCTAACTTTAGACACTGACCTTTAGACCATTCAGCTCAGTAGAATATCAGCCTGCAATTTTGTGGCTCTGAAGGCTGCTGAGGCCCAGTAGTGCTGTCACTGAGGCCCATGCACTGCTGTCACTGCAGATTTCCTTTATTCCCAGGATATGAGCAAGGCCAGCATCTTGCTGAGGGAAGTTGGCGGGCACTCCTTAAGCCTGTTAATTTTATAACTGTCAGGGCAGAAGGGGAGCCTTGTGATGCTCAGTTGATGTCAGCTGTGGCTCACTTGGTAGCACTCTTAGCACAGAAATCAAGGCTGACACTCCAGTGCAGTACTGGGGGAATGCTATCAGAGGTGTTATCTTTTGAATGAGATGGTTAATTGAGGCCCCGTTTGCCCTTTCAGGTGGAGTAAATTTATTTAGTTATTTAGAGATACAGCACTGAAACAGGCCCTTCGGCCCACCGAGTCTGTGCCGACCAACAACCACCCATTTATACTAACCCTGCAGTAATCCCTTATTCCCTATCACCTACCGACACTAGGGGCAATTTATAATGGCCAATTTACCTATCACCTGCAAGTCTTTGGCTGTGGGAGGAAACCGGAGCACCCGGGGAAAACCCACGCAGACACAGGGAGAACTTGCAAACTCCACACAGGCAGTACCCAGAATTGAACCCGGGTCGCTGGAGCTGTGAGGCTGCGGTGCTAACCACTGTGCCACTGTGCCGCCCTCACAATCCCACAATTTTGAAGAAGAGCAGGGGAGTTCTTCTCGGTGTCCTGACCAATATTTATCCCTCAATCAACATCACAAAAACATTCCTGTCTGTGGGAGCTTCCTGTGTGCAAATTGTCTGCCCTGTTTCCTTCATTCCAGCAGTGACTACACTTAAAAACAGAATCCAATGGCTGGAAAGTGCTTTAGGATGTCCTGTGCTCGTGAAAGGCACTATATAAATGAAAGTCTCTTTTTCTCATTCTGAGCTATGCTTTATTGAATTATTGTAATGTCTTGTTTGCAGGATTCTGAGAGACAGTTCATTGTGGGCACTGTGTACCAGCCCGAGCAGCCCAGGCTGAATTTGGACAGGGAGAGCAGTGTGGATACAGGCTACCCTGGATCTTTGGGGACCCCTGTCTTGGGTTTGGAGCCTAGTATTGAAGGACATGTTGGACCTTTCATACAGTAAGTCTAGACGATTATCACAAATGTGGCAGAGTTACTGATCTTAAGGAGGGTCCAATGAACCCTCCAGAAGCAAGGCTGAGGGCCTTGAACATTTAAGTGCTGTGGTGATTGAGTCCATGAACAGTTATGAACAGAATGTGACATCTGTAACTTCTGCTTCTGCTTTAGTTGTGTCACAGACTAGCAACATGGACAGGGTGAAGAGGCATGTTCCCAAGTCTACCTCAGCCGGAGTGGGAATTGAACCTGTGCTGTTTGTTACTTTGAGCCACATGCTAGCCTTCTAGCCAACTGAGCTAACCGGCCTAACATAGAGGAACTTGGAGCCATTTGTGTTAAAGAACACTGATGGTGGAGGAAGTGTCCTTGATGCTTATCCCATTCAAATAAAAGAACATTAGAAATAGGAGCAGAGTAGGCCATTCAGGCCCTTGTAGATCAAAATTCTGTCTAACTCGGCCTTGAATATATTCAGTGATAGGGGATTCGATCGTAAGGGGAACAGAGAGGCATTTCTGTGGCCGCAAACGAGATTCCAGGATGGTATGTTGCTCTCTGGTGCTAGGCTCAAGGATGTCACAGAGCGGCTGCAGCACATTCTGAAGGGGAAGGGTGAACAGCCAGTGGTCGTGGTACATGTCGGTACCAACGACATAGGTAGAAAAAGGGATGAGGTCCTGCAAGATGGATTTAAGGAGTCAGGAGCTAAATTAAAAAGCAGGACCTCAAAGGTCGTAGTCTCAGGATTACTTCCTGTGCCACGTGATAGCGAGTATAGGAACAGGAGAATAGACCAGATGAATGCGTGGCTGGAGAAATGGTGCGGGAAGGAGGGATTTAGATTCCTGGGACATCGGGACCGGTTGTGGGGAAGTTGGGACCTGTACAAGCGGGACGGGTTACACCCAGGCAGGACCGGAACCAATGTCCTCGCAGGGGCGTTTGCTAGTGCTGTTCGGGAGGATTTAAACTAGAACGGCAGGGGGATGGGAACCTGAGCAGCGAAACTGAGGAAGAGGAAACAAGGATAGAAACGAAAGACTGGAAACAAAAAGACAAAAGTGGAAGGCATAGAAATCAAGGGCAAGAAACAAATAGGGCCATAGTGCGAAATAATGCTAAGATGACAAAGAATATTAAAAAGACAAGCCTAAAGGCATTGTGTCTCAATGCGCGGAGTATTCGCAATAAGGTGGGCGAATTAACCATGCAAATAGATGTAAATGGATAGATATAGTTGCGATTACGGAGACATGGCTGCAGGGTGACCAAGGATGGGAAACGAACATCCAGGGGTATTCAATATTTAGGAAGGACAGGGAAAAAAGGAAAGGAGGTGGAGTAACATTGCTAGTAAAAGAGAAAATCAATACAATAGTGAGGAAGGATATTAGCTCAGTGAATCCTGATGTGGAATCTGTATGGGTGGAGCTAAGAAACACCAAAAAACTTCTGTTTCAGTTTGAATCTCCCTCTTGCAGCAGTCACACAGCCTGCAGCCTCCAACCTCTGCACACAGCCACAGTCAGCTGCACCTCGTTGATTCACTCAGGCTCCCAAATCAGAGAGCAGCCAATTCCCGTTTTTTTTTAACACCAAGGGGCAGAAAACATTGGTGGGGGTTGTATACAGACCCCCGAACAGCAGTGGTGATGTAGAGGATGGCATTAAACAGGAAATTAGAGATGCATGCAATAAGGGTGCAACTGTAATTATGGCTGCGTTTAATCTACCTATAGATTGGGCAAACCAAATTAGCAATAATACTGTGGAGGAGGAGTTCCTTGAGTGCGTACGTGATGGTTTTTTGGACCAATACGGTGAGGAACCAACTGGAGAACAGGCCATCCTAGACTGGGTATTGTGTAATGAGAAAGGATTAGTTAACAATCTTGTTGTATGGGGTCCCTTGGGGAAGACCATAACATGATAAAATTCTTTAGTAAGATGGAGAGTGAGAGAGTTAATCCCGAGACTAGGGTCCAGAATCTAAATAAAGGAATCTATGAAGGTATGAGGTACCAGTTGGCTATGATAGATTGGGGAACATTACTTAAAGGGTTGACAGTGGATAGGCAATGTCTAGCATTTAAAGAGCACATGGATGAATTACAACAATTGTTCATTCCTGTCTGCCGTAAAAATAAAACAGGAAGGGTATCTCAACTGTGGCTTACGAAAGAAATTAGGAATAGTATTAGATCCAAGGAGGAGAAATATAAAATGGCCAGAACAAGCAGCAAACCTGAGGATTGGGAGCAGTTTAGAATTCAACAAAGGAGGACAAAGGATTGATTAAGAAGAGGAAAATAGAGTATGAGAGTAAGCTTGCAGAGAACATAAAAACTGACTGTAATAGTTTCTATAGATATGTGAAGAGAAAAAGATTAGTGAAGTCAGATGTGAGTCCCTTACAGTCAGAAATGGGGAATTTATAATGGGGAACAAAGAAATGGCAGAGCAATTAAATACATACTTTGGTTCTGTCTTCACAAAGGAGGAAACAGGAGGAACTGCATGAAATCAGTATTAGTAGAGAAATGGTGTTAGGGAAATTGATGGGATTGAAGGCTGATAAATCCCCAGGGCCTGATAGTCTACATCGCAGAGTACTTAAGGAAGTGGCCCTTGAAATGGTAGATGCATTGCTGGTCATTTTTCAAAATTCTATAGACTCTGGAACAGTTCCAACAGATTGGAGGGTAGCTAATGTAACCCCACTATTTAAAAAAGGAGGTAGAGAGAAAACAGGGAATTATAGACCAGTCAGCCTGACATCAGTAGTGGGGAAAATGCTAGAGTCCATTATAAAAAATGTAACAGCAGAGCACTTGGAAAACAATGACAGGATCGGACAAAGTCAACATGGATTTAAGAAAGGGAAATCATGCTTGACAAATCTACTGGAATCTTTTGAGGATGTAACTAGTAGAATAGATAAGGCAGAAGCGGTGGATGTGGTGTATTTGGACTTTTAGAAGGCTTTCGATAAGGTCCCACATAAGAGATTAGTGTGCAAAATTAAATGGGATTCGGGGTAAGGTACTGACATGGATTGAGAATTGGTTGGCAGACAGGAAACAAAAGAGTAGGAATAAACGGGTCTTTTTCAGAGTGGCAGGCAGTGACTAGTGGGGTACTGCAGGGATCAGTGCTAGGACCCCAGTTATTCACAATATAAATTAATGATATAGATGAGGGAATTAAATGTAATATATCCAAGTTTACAGATGACACAAAGCTGGGGGGGAGTGTGAGCTGTGAGGAGGATGCAGAGAAGCTGCAGTGTGATTTGGACAAGTTGAGTGAGTGGGCAAATACATGGCAGATGCAGTATAATGTGGATAAATGTGAGGTTATCCACTTTGGTGGCAAAAACAGAGGCAGATTATTATCTGAACGGTGATAGATTGTGAAAGGGGGAGGTGCAGCGAGACCTGGGTGTCCTTGTGCACCAGTCGCTGAAAGTAAGCTTGCAGGTGCAGCAGGCAGTTAAGAAAGCAAATGGTATGTTGGCCTTCATAGCGAGAGGATTCAAGTACAGGAGCAAGGATGTCTTTCTGCAATTGTACAAGGTCTTGGTGAGACCACATCTGGTTTATTGTGTGCAGTTTTGGTCTCCTTATCTGAAGAAGGATGTTCTTGCTATGGAGGGAGTGCAGCAAAGGTTCACCAGACTGATTCCTGAGATGGCAGGACTGACGTATGAAGAGAGATTGTGTCGACTAGGCTTGTATTCACTAGAGTTTAGAAGAATGAGAGGAGATCTCATAGAAACCTACAAAATTCTAACAGGACTGGACAGACTAGATGCAGGAAGGATGTTCCCGATGGTGGGGGAGTCCAGGACCAGGGATCACAGTCTAAGGATAAGGGGTAAACCTTTCAGGACTGAGATGAGGAGAGATTTCTTCACCCAGAGAGTGGTGAACCTGTGGAATTCTCTACCACAGAATAAAGTTGAGGCCAAATCATTAAATATATTCAAGAAAGAGTTAGATTTTGTTCTTAAGGCTAAAGGAATCAAGGAATACGGGGAGAAAGCAGCAACAGGGTACTGAGTTTGGACGATCAGCCATGATTGTATTGAATGGCGGTGCAGGCTCGAAGGGCCGAATGGCCTACTCCTGCACCTATTTTCTATGTTTCTAATAACTCAGCCTTCACTGCTGTCTGGGGAAGAGAATTTCATAGACTAACAGCCTCCAGAGAGAAGAAATTCCTCTTCATCACCGTCTTAAAAGAGACCACTTATTTTGAATATGTGGCGCCTGGTTCTGGATTCCATCCTCCTGAGAGAAAATGTATTCTCAGTATCCAACCCTTTCAGCTCCTCAGAATCTTATAAACTCCAATGTGTATAGGCCCAACCTGCTCAACCTCTCCTCATAAGACAACCCCTTGATCCAGGAAGCAACCTAGTGAACCTTCTCTGAAATGCTTCCAATGCAAGAATATCCCTCCTTAAGTAAGGAGAACAACACTGCAGTACTGTAGGCGTGGACTAACCGATGTCCTGTACAGTTATAGCAAGATTTCCCTACATTTATACTCCATCCCACTTGCAGTAAATGCAAACGATCCATTTGCCTTCTGTTACGACCGAGGTTGGAGAAGTGCACTGTCTTTCTCTAGTTCCACTTCTCCATGGGTCACAACATATATTTAAATGTTTTACCCAGTTACCAATACCGCCAATTATATACTTTATCTATATTAGTTTCAGAATAGAAATCCACCAACTAGGTTTCTTTAATCAACAACAGAATTATAAATTTGTTATAAAAGA
Organism: Heterodontus francisci; assembly: GCF_036365525.1. Lineage (NCBI taxonomy): Eukaryota > Metazoa > Chordata > Chondrichthyes > Heterodontiformes > Heterodontidae > Heterodontus > Heterodontus francisci. The sequence continues at coordinate 3,676,290 of NC_090374.1, read as the reverse complement.
AGACTTATTCAATAAAGATGCAAAGTTTAAAAGTTTATCAACACACAAGCTGAAATATGAAAGTATAAATATATTCCCTTCTAAATAACCCAACACAGACAAACACAAACACACACACACCGGTTAAAGAAAAAATAAAGAAGATCAACGTTACAAAAAAAAATTGTAATTCTTGAAGAAAAAAGGATAAATTATGAAATGTGTCAGATGATGTTCAGTCTGGCACCCTGGTACATGTAGACGGGTGTCACTAGACACATGCGGTTATCACTGGGATCTTCCTGGAACAGTTCTGTTCAGGAGATGCTGAGTAGTCTTGCAGGCTATTTGGGAGAATTACAGCATCAGTGGGATCAGCTATCACTGGATTCTGAGAAGATTTTTCAACACAGGTGGCAAAGGATGAGTTGGGTGACTTCTCTGTTCGCAGGATGCACACCAACTGCCCATTCAAACAGTTCAGAATCAAAACCAACTCCTGATCACCATAAATCTAGACAGGTGACTTCTCTAAACAACTCCAATAGCCAGCAAGGCTCCTGCTGTTTGCTTTGCTTAAGACATGTGACTTCCAGTAAGTGTTGGTTTTTAAACAAAGTCCCAAGTGTCCTTCCAGTGCCCCTTTAAAAAAAAAGCAAGTCCAGCATCTCCTCAGGTAATTTACGAGGTCTTTTGAACTCAAGTCCTCAAAAGTATTAATAATGGAAGCACATTCATGGCATTACCTAAGTACTTGCTGTACCTGCATGCTAACATTTTGTGCTTCATGTCCGAGGACACCCAGATCCCTCTTTCACGTATTCTGCAGTCTCTCTCCATGTAAATAATATTCTGCTTTTTTATTCTTCCTGCCAAAGTGGACAACTTCACATTTTCCCCCATTATACTCCATCTGCCAACCTATCTAAATCACTTTGCTGACACTTTGTGTCCTCCTTATAACTTGCTTTCCTACCTATCTTTGTATTATCCGTGAATGTGGTTTCAATACACTCACTCCCTTCATCCAAGTCATTAATATAAATTGTAAATAGTTGAGGCCTCATCACTGATCCCTGTGGTACTCCACTAGTTACAGTTTGTCAACCTGAAAATGCCCCATTTACCCACACTCTGTTTCCTGTTAGTTAGCCAATCCTCTATCCATGCTAATATATTACCCCCAACACCAGGGGTTGTTGTGTAGTAACCTTTTATGTGGAACCTATCAAATGCCTTTTGGTATTCCAAATACACTACATCTACTGGTTCCCCTTTATCCACCCTGCTTGTTACGTCGTCAAAGAATTGTAATAAATTTGTCAAACCTGATTTCCCTTTCATGAAACCATGTTGACTCTGCCTGAATGTATTATGATTTTCTAAATGCCCTGTTACGATTTCCTTAATACAGATTCTAGCATTTTCCTAATGACGTGTTGAGCTAACTGGTCTATAGTTTCCTTCTTTCTGCCGTGTTCCCCCTTCCCCCTTCTTTTCTTGAATAGAGGTGTAACATTTGCAGTTTTCCCATCTGCTGGGACCTTTCCAGAATCTAGGGAATTTTGCAAGATTACAACCAATGCATCCACTATCTCTGTAGCCACTTCCTTTAAGACCCAACGTTACAGGCCATCAGGTCCAGGGGACTTGTCAGCCTTTAGTTCCATTAATTTTCCCATTCCTTTTCTCTGGTGATAGTGATTGTTTTAAGTTTTTCCCTCCCTTTTGCCTCTTGATTTTCTATTCATGGGGTGTTTTTTTGTGTCTTCTACTGTGAAGACAGTTACAAAATACTTGTCCAAAGTCTCTGCAATTTCCTTGTTTCCCATTATTAATTCCCAGTCTCATCCTCTAAGGAACCAGCACTTACTTTAGCAACTGTCTTCCATATTATATATTTGTAGAAGCTTTAACTGTTTGTTTTTATTTCTTGCTAGTTTACTCTCACACTAATTTATCCCTTTTTACTTTTTTTTGGTCATCCTCTGCTGGTTTCTAAAACTTTCCTATTCTTCTGGCCTATCGCTAATATGTGCAGCTTTGTATACCTTTCCTCTCCTGTTGATACCATCCTTAACTTCCTTAGTTGGCCACAGATGTTGCATCCTTTTCAAAGAGTCTTTCTTTCTCAATAGTATGTATCTTCGTTGAAAGTTATGAAATATCTCCTTAAATGTCTGCCACTGCTTCTCTACTGTCTTACCTTTCAACTTATTTTCCCAGTCCACTTTAGCGAACTCTGACTTCATGACCTTGTAATTGTCTTTGGTTAAGTTTAAGACACTAGTTTCAGACCCAAACTTCTCACCCTCAAACTGAATGTAAAATTATAATGTTATGATCAGTCTTGCCTTTACTATGAGATCATTTATTAATCCTGTCACATTACACATTAGCAGGTCTAAAATAGACTGCTCCCGGGTTGGTTCCAGAATGTATTTTAAGAAACTGTCCCTAATATACTTTATGAACTCATCCTACAGACTACCTTTGCCACTTGGATTCATCCAATGGATATGAAGATTAAAATTGCCCATGATTGTTGCAGTACCTTTCCTACAAGGGGAGGCGGTGACGTAGTGGTATTGTCACTGGACTAGTAACCCAGAGACCAGGGTATTGCTCTGGGGACATGGGTTCAAATCCCACCACAGCAGAAGGTGGAATTTGAATTCAATTCATAAATCTGGAATTAAAAGCTGGTCTACTGATGGCCATGAAACCATTGTCGATTGTTGTAAAAACCCATCTGGTTCACTAATGTCCTTTAGGGAAGGAAATCTGCTGTCCTTACCTGGTCTGGCCTACATGTGACTCCAGACCCACAGCAATGTGTTTGACTCTTACATGCCCTCTGAAATGGCCTAGCAAGCCACTCAGTTGCACCTAATCACTACAAAGTCAATAAAAAGGAATGAAACCGGATGGACCACCCGGCATCGACCTAGGTACCGGAAACTACAACGGCAAACCCAGCCCTGTCGACCCTGCAAAGTCCTCCTTACTAACAGCTGGGGGCTTGTGCCAAAGTTGGGAGAGCTGTCCCACAGACTAGTCAAGCAACAGCCTGACATAGTCATACTCACGGAATCATACCTTACAGACAATGTCCCAGACACTGACATCACCATCTCCAGGTATGTCCTGTCCCACCGGCAGGACAGACCCAGAAGAGGTGGTGGCACAGTGGTATACAGTCAGGAGGGAGTTGCCCTGGGAGTCCTCAATATCGACTTTGGATCCCATGCCGTCTCATGACATCAGGTCAAACATGGACAAGGAAACCTCCTGCTGATTACCACCTACCGCCTTCCCTCAGCTGATGACTCAGTACTCCTTCATGTTGAACAGCACTTGGAAGCACTGAGGGTGGCGAGGGCACAAAATGTACTCTGGGTGGGGGACTTCAATGTCCATCACCAAGAGTGGCTCAGTAGCACCACTACTGACCGAGCTGGCCGAGTCCTAAAGGACATATCTGCTAGATTGGGTATGCGGCAGGTGGTGAGGGAACCAACAAGAGGGGAAAACATACATGACCTCGTCCGCACCAATCTGCCTGCCGCAGATGCATCTGTCCATGACAGTATTGGTAGGAGTGACCACCGCACAGTCCTTGTGGAGACGAAGTCCCTCCTTCTCATTGAGGATACCCTCCTTTGTGTTGTGTGGTACTATCACCGTGCTAAATGGGATAGATTTCGAACAGATCTAGCAAAACTGGGCATCCATGAGGCGCTGTGGGCCATCAGCAGCAGCAGAATTGTACTCAACCACAATCTGTAACCTCATGGCCCGGCATATCCGCCACTCTACCATTACCATCAAGCCAGGAGACCAACCCTGGTTCAATGAAGAGTGCAGGAGGGCATGCCAGGAGCAGCACCAGGCATACCTCAAAATGATGTGTCAACTTGGTGAAGCTACAACACACGCCGATCTGTGTGCCAAACTGCGTAAGCAGCATGTGATAGACAGAGCTAAGCGATCCCATAACCAACGGATCAGATTTAAGCTCCGCAATCACAGAATCACGGAATAATACAGTGCAGAAGAGGTCCTTCGGTCCATCGAGTCTGCACCGATGCATTAAAGACACCTGACTTGTCTACCTAATCCCATTTGCCAGCACTTGGCCCATAGCCTTGAATGTAATGACGTGCTAAGGGCTCATCCAGGTACTTTTTAAAGGATGTGAGGCAACCCGCCTCGACCACCCTCCCAGGCAGTGCATTCCAGACCGTTACCACCCTCTGGGTAAAAAAGTTCTTCCTCAAATCCCCCTGAAACCTCCTGCCCCTCAGCTTAAACTTGTGTCCCCTCGTAACTGACCCTTCAACGAAGGGGAACAGCTGCTCGCTATCCACCCTGTCCATGCCCCTCATAATCTTGTACACCTCGATCAGGTCACCCCTCAGTCTTCTCTGCTCCAGCGAAAATAACCCAAGCCTATCCAACCTCTCTTCATAGCTTAAATGTTCCATCCCAGGCAACATCCTGGTGAATCGCCTGTGCACCCCCTCCAGTGCAATCACATCCTTCTTATAATGTGACGACCAGAATTGCACACACTACTCCAGCTGTGGCCTTATCAAAGTTCTATATAACTCCAACATAACCTCCCTGCTTTTGTAATCTATGCTTCTATTGATAAAGGCAAGTGTCCCATATGCCTTTTTCACCACCCTATTAACCTGCCCTTCTGCCTTCAGAGATCTATGGACAAACACGCCAAGGTCCCTTTGTTCCTCGCAACTTCCCAGTGTCAGGCCATTCATTGAATACTTCCGTGTCACATTACTCCTTCCAAAGTGCATCATCTCACACTTTTCAGGGTTAAATTCCTGCCACATCCAGCCGTGAATGGTGGTGGACAATTAAACAACCAACTGGAGGAGGTGGCTTCACAAATATCTCCATCCTCAATGATGGGGGAGCCCAGCACATCAGTGCGAAAGATAAAGCTGAAGCATTTGCAACAATCCTCAGCCAGAAGTGCCGAGTTGATGATCCATCTCGGCCTCCTCCTGAAGTCCCCAGCATCACAGATGCCAGACTTCAGCCGATTCGATTCACTCTGCGTGATATCAAGAAACGACTGAAGGCACTGGATACTGCAAAGGCGATGGGCCCTGACAATATTCCAGCAATAGTACAGAAGACCTGTGCTCCAGAACTTGCTGCTCCCCGAGCCAAGCTGTTCTATAGCTCCAACACTGGCATCTACCCTGCAATGTGGAAAATTGCCCAGGTATGTCCTGTACACAAAAAGCAGGACAAGTCCAACCCGGCCAATTACCACCCCATCAACCTACTCTCAATCATCAGTAAAGTGATGGAAGGTGTTATCAACAGTGCCATCAAACGGCACTTGCTTAGCAATAACCTGCTCAGTGACGCTCAGTTTGGGTTCTGCCAGGGCCACTCGGCTCCTGACCTCATTACAGCCTTGGTTCAAACATGGACAAAAGAGCTGAACTCAAGAAGTGAGGTGAGAGTGACTGCCCTTGACATCAAGGCAGCAATTGACCGAGTATGGCATCAAGGAGCCCTAGAAAAACTGAGGTCAATGGGAACCATCCGCTGGCTGGAGTCATACCTAGTGCAAAGGAAGATGGTTGTGGTTGCTGGAAGTCAATCATTTCAGCTCCAGGACATGACTGCAGGAGTTCCTCAGGATAGTGTCCTAGGCCCAACCATCTTCAGCTGCTTTATCAATGACCTTCCTTCAATCATAATGTCAGAAGTGGGGATGTTCGCTGATGATTGCACAATGTTCAGCACCATTCGTGACTCCTCGGATACTGAAGCAGTCTGTAGAAATGCAGCAAGACCTGGACAATATCCAAGCTTGGGCTGATAAGTGGCAAGTAACATTCGTGCCACACAAGTGCCAGGCAATGACCATCTCCAACAAGAGAGAATCTAACCATCTCCCCTTGACATTCAACGGCATTACCATTGCTGAATCCCCCACTATCAACATCTTAGGGGCTACCATTGACCAGAAACTGAACTGGAGTAGCCATATCAATACCGTGGCTACAAGAGCAGGTCAGAGGCTAGGAATCCTGAGGTGAGTAACTCACCTCCTGACTCCCCAAAGCCTGTCCACCATCTACAAGGCACAAGTCAGGAGTGTGATGGAATACTCTCCACTTGCCTGGATGGGCGCAGCTCCAACAACACTCAAGAAGCTCGACACCATCCAGAACAAAGCAGCCCGCTTGATTGGCACCCCATCTACAAACATTCACCCCCTCCACAACCAACACACAGTGGCAGCAGTGTGTACCATCTACAAGATGCACTGCAGCAATGCACCAAGGCTCCTTAGACAGCACCTTCCAAACCCGCGATCTCTACCAACTAGAAGGAGAAGGGCAGCAGATGCATGGGAACACCACCACCTGCAAGTTCCCCTCCAAGTCACACACCATCCTGACTTGGAACTATATCGCCCTTGCTTCACTGTCGCTGGGTCAGAATCCTGGAACTCCCTTCCTAACAGCACTGTGGGTATACCTACCCCAAATGGACTGCAGCGGTTCAAGAAGGCAGCTCACCACCACCTTCTCAAGGGCAATTAGGAATGGGCAATAAATGCTGGCATAGCCAGTGACGCCCACATCCCATGAATGAATAAAAAAAAGCAAGCTCCCATTATTTCTTGATTTATATTCTGTTCTGCAGCTACTGTTAGGGGGCCTATAAACTATTCCCACCAGTGACTTTTCTTTGCTATTTCTTATCTCCACTTAAACTGATTCTACATTTTGATCGACTGAGCCAAGATCATTTCTCACTGCTGTGCTGATCTCATCCTTCATGAACAGAGCTACCTCACCTCCTTTTCCTTTCAACCTATTCTTCCAAAATGTCAAATACCCTTGAATATTTAGTTCCCAGCCTTAGTCACCTTGCAACCATGTTTCTGTAATGGCTATCGTATCATACCTATTTATTTCTATTGGTGCTATCAAGTCATCCATCTTGTTTCAAATGTTGTGTGCTTTCAGATATAGAGCCTTTAATTCTGTCTTTTTACCATTTTTCCCCACTCTGACCCTATTTGCTGGTACACTATGTTTATATGCTCTGACCCTTACTGGTTATTATTCCCTGCACTATTGCCCTGTCCTTTCTCGTTAACGTTTTAAATTTCCCCTCACCTGAACCCTCCTCCCCATTATTTAGTTTAAAGACCTCTCTGCAACCCTAGTTATACAATTCGCCAGGACACTGGTAAGCGCCGTTCAGGTGAAGGCCATCCCAATTGTACAGCTCCCTCTTTCCCGATACTGGTGCCAGTGCCCCATGAATCAAAACCCATTTCTCCCACACCAATCTTCAAGCCACACATTCAACTCTGATATTATTTACCCTATGCCAATTTGCATCAAGAGATTACTGCCTTGGTGTTCATAGCTGCTCATACTCCCTTAGTAGACCTCTTTCCTCATCCTACCTATGTTGTTGGTACCCACATAGACCACACCAACTGGATCCTTCCCCTCCCACTCCAAGTTTCTCTCCAAGCCTGAGGAGATGTCCTTAACCCTGGCACCACGCAGGCAACACAGCCTTCAAGACTCTCACTCTCGAATGCAGAGAACAGTATCTATCCCTCTAACTATACTGTCCCCTAGTACGACGACATTCCTTTTTACTCCCCCCATTTGAATTGCCCCCTGCACCCTTGTCTACACAAGCGGCAAGAACTTCGAACCTTTTAGACAAGTGCAAAGGCTCCTTCATTGCTACCTTGTGGATCCCCAAACCTGCCTTACTCGTCTTCACACCCTCCTGTCCCTGGGAACAGACCAAACCTGAAGTACCTAGCCTAAGGGGTGTGCCTGCCTCCTGGAATAAAGTGTTCGGGTAACTTTCTCCCTGATGCATCGCAGTGTCCGAATCTCGGGCTCCAGCTCATCAAGTCTGAGCTGAAGCTCCTCGAGCTGCAGACATTTACTGCAGATGTGGTTGCAGTGGATCATACTGGTGTCACCAGCTCCCACATACTACAGCTGCCTGTACATCACCTGTCCTGCCATCTTTATTGTGTTTTGTTTAATTAGCTTTCAAGTTTAGAAATATCACTGATAATTTTTTGTGGTTTTGTGAAAGGAAAATCATGTTTAACCAATTTATTGGAGTTCCTTGAGGGAGTTACACATGCTGTGGATAAAGGGGAACTGGTGGATGTATTGTACTTAGATTTGGAGAAGGCATTTGATAAGGTGCCACGTCAAAGGTTATTGCAGAAAATAAAAGCTCATGGCGTAGGGGGTAACATATTGGCAGGGATAGAAGATTGGTTAGCTAGCAGGAAACAGAGTAGGCATAAATAGGTAATTTTCTGGTTGGCAAGATGTAACGAGTGGTGTAACACAGGGATCAGTGCTGGGACCTCAACTTTTTACAATTTATATAAATGACTTGGATGAAGAGACCGAAGGTATGGTGGCTAAATTTGCTGATGACACAAAGATAGGTAGGAAAGTAAGTTGTAAAGAGGACATAAGGAGCTTGCAAAGGGATATAGGTAGGTTAAGTGGGCGGCGCAGTGGTTAGCACCACAGCCTCACAGCTCCAGGGACCCGGGTTCGATTCTGGGTAATGCCTGTGTGGAGTTTGCAAGTTCTCCCTGTGACCGTGTGGGTTTCCGCCGGGTGCTCCGGTTTCCTCCCACAGCCAAAGACTTGCAGGTTGATAGGTAAATTGGCCATTGTAAATTGCCCCTAGTGTAGGTAGGGAATACTGTAGGGTTAGTATAAATGGGTGGTTGATGGTCGGCACAGACTCGGTGGGCTGAAGGGCCTGTTTCAGTGCTGTATCTCTAAATAAAAAAATAAAGTGAGTGGGCAAAGACCTGGCAAATGGAGTATAATGTGGGACAGTGTGAAATTGTCTACTTTAGCAGGAAGAATAAAAAAGAAGCATATTATCTAAATGGTGAGAGATTGCAGAGCTTTGAGATGCAGAGGGATCTGGGTGTCCTAGTGCATGAATCGTAAAAGGTTTGTATGCAGGTACAGCACGTAATTAAGGAAGCTAATAGAATGTTGTCGTTTATCGCGAGGGGAATTGAATACAAAAGTAGGGAGGTTATGCTTCAGCTATACAGTGCATTGGTGAGACCACATCTGGAGTATTCATTTAAGGAAGGATGTAAATGCGTTGGAGGCAGTACAGAGAAGGTTTACTGGACGAATACCTGGAATGGGTGGGCTTTCTTGCATGGAAAGATTGGACGGGCTAGACTTGTATCCGCTGGAATTTAGAAGAGTAAGAAGCGACTTGATTGAAACATATGAGAGTCTGAGGGGTCTTGACAGGGTGGATGTGGAAAGGGTGTTTCCCCTTGTGGGAGAATCTCAAACTAGGGGTCACAGTTTAAAAATAAGGGGTTGCCTATTTAAGACAGAGATGAGGAGAAATTTTTTCTCTCAAAGGGTCGTGAGTCTTTAGAATTCTCTTCCTCAAAAGGCAGTGGAAGCAGAGTCTTTGAATATTTTTAAGGCAGAGGCAGATAGATTCTTGATGAGCAAGGGGGTGGAAGGTTATCGGGGGTACGTGGAAATGTGGAGTAATCAGTTCAGCCTTGAGCTTATTGAATGGCAGAGCAGGCTGGAGGGGTCGAGTGGCCTACTCCTCCTAATTCGTATGTTTGTAGGTATATTAAGTAGTTTAACTAGTTAAGCTACAAATTCAATATACTATATCTCCCCAGTACCAGTTTAAACAACTACCCCAGGGTAAAAAAAAAACTTTAACACTCACCATCCAATCACCTACCAGCTCACCTAATTAATGCCTCTGTGTTTCAGCTCTCAGGTGTGCTTGTCTCTTGCTTCCTCTCTTGGATCACTCCTTGTTCTGTATAAGACCACACAGCACCACCTCCTTCATTGTACTGAATTCCCAAACTTACCAAATTCCCAAGTTAAGCGTTTGCCTAGTAACACTCAGTTTAGCAGAACTCCATGCTTCTAAACCTGTTCTTTAGTTCCTCTGAGGGATGGCTGCTTCCCTATGACAAGATTCAAAGGGCAGGACAGGCTTTGTTTAGGTCCCTCATAATTTTATACTTCTGAATTAAATCTCCCATAACCTCCTTTGTTCCAAAGAAAACAACCCCAGCCAAGCCAATCTTTCCCCCTAGCCTCTCCATTCCTGGCTGGCAACATCCTCGTAAATCTTTGTACCTTGTAGTGCGATCTCATCCGTCCTGTAATGCGGTGACAAGAACTGCAATTGAGCAAATGAAGCTGAACTTGAGAACATTCCCAGCCTGACAAACTGCACAGGGAACACCTGCCACTGCTGGGATTCTCAAACTCGTTTAGGACCTGACATAGTTCACAAGTTAAGAAAAGGCAATGACCTCCTTGCCCCAACCCAGAGAAGAGACTGGCAGCCAAGGAATCCAAAATTCTTCTATAGGCATATAAATAGTAAAGGGTGGTAAAAGGAGAAGTGAGGCTGATTAAGAACCAAAACGATGATTTATGCATGGAGGCAGGTGGCATGGCTAAGCTACTAAATGAATACTTTGCATCTGTCTTTACCAATGAAGAAGATGCTGTCCAAGTCATAGTGTAAGAGGAGGAGCTGAGACACTGGATGGGCTAAAAATTGATAGAGGAGATATTAGATAGGCTGGCTGTACTTAAAGTTGATAAGTAACCAGGACTGGATGAGATGCATCCAAGGATACTGAAGGAAGTGAGTGTGGAAATTGTGGAGGTACTAGCAATAATCCTCCAGTCCTCTTTAGATACAGGGGTGGTGCTAGAGACTGGAGAATTTCAAGAAAGGGTGTAAGGATGAGTCCAGCAACTGCAAGCCAGTCAGTTTAACCTTGGTGGAAAATCTTGAAACAGTAATTCAGGACAAAATTGACAGTCACTTGGACAAATGTGGGTTAATTAAGGAAAGTCAAGCATGGATTTGTTGAGGGCCAATCATGTTTAACTAACTTGATTGAGTTTTTTGATGAGCTAACAGAGAGGGTTGATGAGGGTAGTGTAGTTGATGTGGTGTACGTGGACTTCCAAAAGGCTTTTGATAAAATGCCTCATAACAAGCTTGTCAGGAAAGTTACAGCCCATGGAATAAAAAGGACATTAGCAGCATGGATATGAAATTGACTGAGTGACAGAAAGCAGAGAGTAGTAGTGAATGGTTGTTTTTTGGACTTGAGGGCAGTATGTTGTGGGGTTCCCCTTGCCAGTTCTGGTGAAAGGTCACAAACCTGAAATGTAAACTTTGTTATTCTCTCCACAGACTGCCTGACCAGCTGAGTATTTCCAGCATTTTTGTTTCAAATTTTTAGCATCTGCAGGATTTTGTTTTTGTGTGGGTATAGAAGCTGCTACCTTCCTGGATGTGTGGTTCAGTACCATACTGGGAGGGGTTTCGTCTAATGGGGGAAATAGACAATGTGCTACTTTAACCTGTGCCTTGTCACTGACAGGTCAGACGATGCAGAGGATCTTCAGAAGCAGGACATGAGTCACATCAATCACAACCCTCCACAGGAGCTGACATCAGACTCTGACAGCAGAACTGATGAAGAGGAGTCAGCAGATGGCCAGGGATCCTCCCATCAGAAACAGGGTGGGTGTATGTGAATGAGAGTGTGTGAGCCCAGTGAGGGAATGTGAGAGTGCTCCCATTTACCCCAAAGTGTGTGAGTGTGAGCCCAGCTCCCATCTCCCCCTTGAGGGTGAATGTGAGCCCAGCTCCCCTTGAAGGAGGGCATGAGAGTGTGAGCCCAGCTCCCTTCGAGGGTAGGCATGAGTGCTAACCCAGCTCCCCTCAAGGGAGGGTGTGAGAATGTCAGCCTGGTTCTGCTCGAGGGTGGGCGTGAGATGTGAGCCCAGCTCCCCTCGCGGGTGAGCGAGAGTATGAGCCCAGCATCCTTCGAGGGTGGGCATGAGTGCTAACCCAGCTCTCCTCAAGGGTGGGTGGGTATGAATGCATGCCCAGCTCCCGTGTCTCCTGGAGGGTTGGCGTGTGACAGTCTGAGCCCAGATCCCCTCGAGGGTGAGAGAGAAGCTGGCTCCCCTGGAGGGTGGGTGGGTGTTTGAGTTGTAGTCATTTACACCACTGAAGGAAGCAAATTGGCCCATTAAGTCCATGCCAGCTCTCTGCAGAGCGATCCAGTCACTCCTGCTCCCCTGCTCGATCCCCGTAGCCCTGCAAGTTTATTTCCTTCAAGTGCCTATCCAATCATTGATGTCTGTGCTTCCATCACCCTCGTGGGCATTGGGTTCCTGCTCATTACCACTCGCTGTGTAAAAAAAATTCTTCCTCACATCCTCTTTGCATTACTTTCCCAAAACCTTCAATCTGTATCCCCTAGTCCTTATACCAGCAATGCACCAAGGCTCCTTCAACAACACCTTCAAAACCCGTGACTTCTACCACCTAGAAGGACAAGGGCAGCAGATGTATGCAAACACCACCACCTGCAAGTTCCCCTCCAAGTCGCACACCATCCTGACTTGGAACTATATCGCCATTTCTTCACTGTTGCTGGGTCAAAATCCTGGGACTCCCTTCCTAACAGCACTGTGGGTGTACCTACACCACAAGGACTGCAGTGGTTCAGGAAGGTATCTCACCACCACCTTCTCAAGGGCAATTAGGGATGGGCAATAAATGCTGGCCTGGCCAGTGATGCCCACATCCCATCAATGAATTTAAAAAAATGTACTTTTATAGAGCCAGCAAAGGCTGAATGCCCTCTTTCTCTGCTGTAAGTTTCAGTGATGTCCAACATACCATTCTTCAGGAAGTAATGTCAATAATGATGGCTTTGGCCTTCCTGATGGTCAATTGAAGGTAGTTGTGACTGATTGGCAAGTTAAAAACATTAGCAGTAGGAGCAGGAGTAGATCATTCGGCCCCTCGAGCCTGCTCCACCATTCAATATGATCATGGTTGATCTATCTGAACTCCATTTTCCTGCCCACTCTCCATATCCCTTGATTCCCTGAGAGATCAAAAATCTATCAATGTCAGTTTTGAATATACTTAACAATGGAGTGTCCGCAACCTTCTGGGATAGAGAATTTCAAAGATTCACAACCCTCTGAGTGAACAAATTTCTCCTGGTCTCAGTTCTAAATGATCAACCCCTTATCCTGAGGCACTGGCCCTCTGTTCTAGTTTCCCCAGCCAGGGGAAACAATCTCTCAGCGTCAACCATATCTAGCCCCTTCAGAATCTCGTATGTTTCAATGAGATCACCTCTCATTCTGCTAAACTTCAGGGAATATAAGCCCAATGTACTCAGCCTCTCATCAAAGGATAACCCTTTCATCCCAGGAACCAGTTTAGTGACCCTTTGCTGTATTGCCTCCAAGGCAAGTATATCCTTTCTTAGATTAGGAGATCAAAACTATGCAGAATGCTCCAGCTGTGGTCTCACCAAAGCTCAGTGAAATTGTAGCAAGACATGCTTATTCTTGTTCTCCAGTCCCGTTGCAATAAATGCCAACATGCCATTTGCCTTTCCAGTTGATTCCCGTTCCTGCATGCTATTGTTACTTGTTTGAATACACCTAAATCTCTCTGAACATCAACATTTACAAGTTTCATGCCTTTTAAAAAAAAATTCTCTGTTTTTTTATTCTTCATACCAGAGTGAATAACCTCACACTTCCCTACTATATATTCCATCTTCCACCTTGTTGCCCACTCACTTAATCTGTCGATATATTGCAGCCTTTTTGTGTCTACCCCACAGCTTACATTCCCACTTAACTTTGTATGGGGAGATGGTGGCATAGTGGTAATGTCTCTGGATGAGTAATCCAGAGGCCAGGGCTAATGCCCTGGGGCATGGGTTCAAATCCCACCACGGCAGCTGGTGGAATGTAAATTCGATTAATTAATAAAAATCTGAAATTGAAAGCTAGTTTCAGTAATGTTGCGATGAAATTATTGATGTTGTAAAAACCCATCTGATTCACTAATGTCCTTTAGGGAAGGAAATCTACCATCCTTACCTGGTCTGGCCTACATGTGACTCCAGACCCACAGCAATGTGGTTGACTCTTACCAGCTCTTACTCTTAAGCCACTCAGTTGGGATGGGCAACAAATGTTGGCCTTGCCAGTGCCGGCCACATCCCATGAAAGAATTAAAAAAATTACTCTTGGTCTCTTCGTCTAAGTCATTAATATAGAATACTGATCTTTGCAGCAGTCCACTAGTCCCAGCCTGCCAAATGCCATGTTTATCCCTACTCTGCTTTCTGCCCTTTAACTAATCCTCCATCCATGAGCCCTTGCGTATTAACCTTTTGTGTGGCACCT